>NW_007730016.1:170149-173226 GCF_000696425.1 Galeopterus variegatus
TTTTCAAGTATTTTCTGCAAGTCTATGGCTTGCTTTTTCATTCTCTTAACAGTGTCTTCCACAGAGCAAAATGTTTTATTTTATTTTATTTTTTATTTTTTCCTTTTTTTTGTCTTTTTTCGTGTCCGGCAACGGATCGCAACCCTGTGTCACGCCCGTACCAGACCGGGACCGGCAACGGGATCGCAACCCTTGGTGTTGCACCCGCACCTCGCTCAGCCAGTGAGCGGGAACCGGTCTGTATGTGGGATCCGAACCCTCGGCGGGAACACCGCCACGCTCCCAAGTGGTGCACTGTAGCAGTGCGCCACTGGGCCGGCCCCAGAGCAAAATGTTTTAATTTGGATAAATTCCAAATTATCACAGTTTCTTTATAGATCATGTTTTTTTGTGTCATATTGAAAAAGTCATTACCAAACTCAAAGTAATGCATATTTTCTCTCATTGCTTTTTCTAGGTATTTTATAGTTTTAAGCTTTACATTTACTTCTGTGATCCATTTTGAGTTAATTTTAGTATAAGATGTGAGGTATGAGTTGAGGTTCTTTTCTTTCTTTCTTTTTTTTTTTTTGTCGGTGTTTCATATGCACTCATTTGATGAAAAGACTATGTTTTCTCTGTTGAATGGCCTTTGAAACTTGTCAAAAATAAGTTGGCTGTATTTGTGTGAGTCAATTTCTGGTCTTCCTATTTTGTGTTGATCCTTCTGTCAGTACTATCTTGTCTTGATTACTGTAGCTTTACAGCAAGTCTTGAAATTAAGTAGTGTGAGTCCTTCATTTTAAGAATCGTTTTGGCCAATCCAGTTTGCCTTTCTACCTAAATTTTAGAATTGGCTTGTTAACATCTAAATGAAATCTTCTTGACTGAGATTGCCTTGAATCAATTAGAAAGAATCGACAGCAATATTGAGTCTTCCAATCCATGAACATGGTGAATTTTTTTTACTTATTTACATCTTCTTTGATATCTTTCATCAGTGTTCTTTCATCAATGTTCTCAATTGAAAGATTCTGTATATATTTTGTTAGATTTATACTTAAGTACTTCATTTTTTTTGTACTACTGTAAATGGTATTTTTAAAAAATTTTCAAATTCCAATTGTTCTCTACTGATATATGGAATATGATTGACTATTTTCTGTTATCCTTATATCCCTAATAATCTTATTCATTAGTTCTATGAGCTTGTCAAATAGATTAATAGATTAGTTCCAGGAATGTTTTTGTAGATTATTTGGAATTTTCTACATATTGTTTATGAATATAGATAGTTTTATTTCTTCTTTCCCATTCTATATGCCTTTTATTTCTTTTTCTTCTCTTATTGCATGGTCTAGGATATGGATAATGTTGAATGGGAGTAAGGAAAGTACATTTTTTTCTTGTCCCATTTTGAGGGAATACATTCAGTCTTTCACCATTAATTATGATGTTATCTTACACTTTTTGTAGATGCCCTTTATGGTCAAAGAATTTCTCCTCTATTCTTAGTTTGCTCAGAATTTTTGTTATAAGTGGATGTTTAATTTTGTCAAATGATTTTTCCACACCTATTAATCTGATCATTTGGTTTCTCTTCTTTAGTCTGGAAATGTCATGAATTATATTTGATTTTTGAACATTGAACTTGCCCTGCATTCCTATGATGATGGAACCTGTTTCATGATGTTCTATCCTTTTTATTATTGCTGGATTTGATTTGCTATTTTGCTATATTTTTTTGAAGATTTATGCATCTATGTTAATGAAGGGTATTGGTCTGTCATTTTCTTACCTTATAATGTTTTTGTCTGGTTTTGGTTTTAGGATAATTTTTTTTTTTTTTGCTTTTTTGGGTATCTCTTAATTTTTTATTAAATGTAGATACCTTGTCAGACAGTAGAGACTGAAGTGAAAGCGTTTATGCCTAGAAATGAACATGACTCTTCTGCTTGACCATTAGTGGGGGGATGGGTGTTGAATTCATCTAGTCTGGAGTTGAGCTGGGTTTGGGTTTTTTGTTACTTTAGTGCACCACCACATTCTAATATAGTAGCATTACATTATGTTTAGGGTGAAGTCTGGGTTGCTGGAGGGCTTTTCTCAATGTTCCTCTCTGCCTATCCCAGAAAGCAATCATTCTGTGTGCTCTTGCCCTTCACACAGCATTAGATTGCTTTTTCTTTTGACTCTGTGTTTGCCAGGCTGGTAGTAGGAGATGGGGTGTGAGTTCTCAGTTTTCATAGTCCTGTCTCAGAATTAGGCAACTCTGTGTCCTTGAGTTTCACAGATAGGGCTTTCCAGTTATCCTTCTCCTCCCTTTATGGTAGGAGCTCTCTAATATTCTGGGACAGATTAGTTTCCTGATCTTTCCCCAGGGATAAAGGTTTTTCTTTCTTTTTCCCTACCTCAGACACTGTGGATCTTTATCTGTGCCTTGGTGGCCACAGGATTTTTTCCCCTTACTGCGGGGGGCTTAGGTCTTTCATTCCATAGATGATGGGTCTGGAAGTGGTTCCTGCTTTTCCCAAATCTTTAGTTCTGCCTGAGCTTCAAATAAACACTACTAGAGGAAGCTCTCTCCCAACTCCCATCATGCCTGTATTAGTCTGTTTTGTGTTGCTTATAACAAAATGCATAGAACTGGGTGATTTATAAAGAAAAACGACATTTATTGCTTACAGTTTCTGAGGTTGTGAAGTCCAAAGTCCATCTGGTGGTGGCGACAGTGACCCAGGGGTCTCACATTGCAAGATGGTGGAAGCAGAGAGAGAGATAGACTCTCCTCTTCTTTTAAAGCCCTCAGAACCATGCCCCTGACTACTGTTTTTAATCCATTCATTACTGCATGGTCCTACAATCCAATCACCTCTTCAAGACTCCACCTTACAATTACCACAATAGGATTTCCCAACTGCTTAACAGTCACGGTGGGAGCTAAGTTTCTAATACATAAAATTTGGAGGATACAATTCAAGTTTCATTGAGTTTTGGGGGGACATAATTCAATCCACTACAATGCCCCTCCATGTGAATGGGCACAAACCTGCAAAGTCCCCTTGTGTATGCAGCTCCTGGGGTTTCTTTTCCCTAAT
>NW_007730016.1:173354-186677 GCF_000696425.1 Galeopterus variegatus
TGGAAGCAGAGAGAGAGATAGACTCTCCTCTTCTTTTAAAGCCCTCAGAACCATGCCCCTGACTACTGTTTTTAATCCATTCATTACTGCATGGTCCTACAATCCAATCACCTCTTCAAGACTCCACCTTACAATTACCACAATAGGATTTCCCAACTGCTTAACAGTCACGGTGGGAGCTAAGTTTCTAATACATAAAATTTGGAGGATACAATTCAAGTTTCATTGAGTTTTGGGGGACATAATTCAATCCACTACAATGCCCCTCCGTGTGCATGGGCACAAACCTGCAAAGTCCCCTTGTGTATGCAGCTCCTGGGGTTTCTTTTCCCTAATGCTGGTCTACACTTGGCCTTTAGCAATTCATTACAACATTTCAGCTGAGTTCTTTTCTACCCATATGATGCATGGCTTTTTTTTCTGTCCGTGCTCTGCCACCAGTGAGTTTGTGCTCACATCTCATTTCTTCTTGGAGGAATTTATCTTCCCTTAGATTTGGTTGATTGTCTTTTCAGCTCTCTGATGGACTCAGGAAAAATTGTTATTTTCTTGATTATCTAGATTTTTCTTATTGCTGGTGTGGTATTAAAGCTCTTTCCAGCTTTCTACATTCTAAGCAGGAGACAGAACTCACAGTCCATGGTATCTTGACTGGTATAAAATGCAAATGGTAAGCGCTATCTCACTCACATTCAATCCTACTACCTCTCCTTCCTGGATTAAAATAATTTTAAATACACTTGATATTTTCTTTGCATTCTTAAACATTTCTTTTGGATCTGGTTTTCTTCCTAAATTTTTTTCTCAGTCAAGATCTGTTTTCTGAAGTGTTTTCCCTCAGGTGTCTCATTCTTTCTACTTTTTTCCCAGACTCATAGGTCATCAAAACAAAGCCCTACATTATCATCTCTGGTTCCTCTCATTTAACAAATACTCACTTATTCTATAATCTCCATCAGCTTTAGTACAGAGATTGTACAATCTATTTTTAGTTTTCTGAGCCCTTACTATGTATTCTAAACTATATAGTGTCTCATTTAATCCTTATTATTATCCCAGTTCACAGATGAGGCAACTGAAGCTAGGAGAATTTAAGTAACTTATCTAAGTTATTAATGGAAGAGCCAGGATTAGAATTTAGGTCAGCTAGACTCTAAACCCTACACCCTAATCACCAGACTACATTGCAATACTATGAGGTAGACTAATCTTGTGTTGATCTCTGCCCCACTTCCTTTTTATTATCCCAGTTCACAGATGAGGCAACTGAAGCTAGGAGAATTTAAGTAACTTATCTAAGTTATTAATGGAAGAGCCAGGATTAGAATTTAGGTCCGCTAGCCTCTAAACCCTACACCCTAATCACCAGACTACATTGCAATACTATGAGGTAGACTAATCTTGTGTTGATCTCTGCCCCACTTTGGACTGGTGCCTCTGTTTTCCCTAACAGTTCTGAAGCTGTACTTCAGGAAATTTATTGTGACATATGTAGCAATCAATTGTGAGATGTATTTAGGTTAAGTAACATTTGGAAATTATTTTTCTTAAACTTGAAGCAGGTACATGGTTGTATCCCTAATAATTTTACTGTCATCATTTCCTATTTACCCGTTTTGAGGGAGTGAGAAAGGGTAGGGTTACAACTGGTATGCTGTGAATCATGCCCAACCCTGGATCCATCCAATCACTGGAGTGTGTGGTAAACATAATCCATTGCCATGTGGATCGTGGTAGTAAAAATTTGAGAACCGCTGCTTTAACAGAAGCCTAGGAGAGAATGATCAAAAGTGGGTTCTTTCTCTTTAGTTAAAATATTATATATGTATTCACAATTTAAATGTAGCAGGGATGGAAAAACAAGTTCTTTGCTTAAAGAGATACAGACTAGCTTCTAGGCGATTATTCCCAAGATGGATATGTTTAATCCTTATTGTTATGAATGAATGAATGAAAGTAACAAATATTCCTTGGCTCTTACAATGTGTTCAAGAGCTATTCACTGTATATGAGAAAACCAAAGACACAAAAGATAACTGTCCTGTTCTCAAAGTTAGGAATAACCTAAAACAGGGAAGAGTTTAGTTATAGGGCAATCACTTAATGCTAGAGATGCATGATGTAGAGAGAGATGGTTCTTAGAGGGTGTTCTAGAGCTCCTGGGAGTTCCTGAGACACTTTCAGGGGAATCCATGAAGTCAAAACTATTTCCATATGTATTAGTCCATTTGTGTTGCTATAACAGAAATACCCGAGACTGAGTAATTTATAAAGAACAGAGGTTTATTTGGCTTATGACTCTGGGACAGCTGCATCTGGTGTGGGCCTCAGGCTGCTTCTACTCAGCAGAAAGCAGCAGGCAGCTGGTGAGTACAAGCAGATCACATGGCGAGAGGAAGCAAGAGAGAGAGAGAGAAGGTGCCAGGGTCTTTTTTAAGCGACGAGCTCTCGCAGGAACTAATAGAGTGAGAACTCACTCATTACTCCCCCCTCCCCCAGGGAGAGCATTAATCCATTCATGAGGGATCCGCCCCCATGACCCAATCAGTTTCCAACACTGCCACATTGGGGATCAAATTTCCACATGAGTTTTGGAGGGGCAACACATCCAAACTGCATCACCATATAAATCCAAAGACATTATTTGCCTTTATTCACTTATACTCCATCATGAATATACCGTGGAGCTGCCCAGAGGCTGCATAATGTGTGACAGTGCAACAGACTGAATGTGTCTCTTTACATAGCATTTCCTCTATGCATGTCTATTCTGTGTCCAAATTTCCCCTTTTTATAAGGCCACCAGTCATCTTGGATTAGGGGCCCAATATGTAAACTATAATAGTCTACTATTCCAGCATAATCTCATCTTAACTAGTTACATCTTCAACAATGCTATTTCCAAATTAGCTCACATTCTGAGGTATTGGGGGTTAGGACTTCAATATGTCAATTGTGCAGGGACACAATTCAACCCATAACACATCAAATATTTATGAACTAAAAATATCTGTGATTTCTCTTGATTAGTGTAATAGGTACTGCCAACACTAATGTGGTTTGTTAGTTATGTTCATATTTTAAAAATAATGGCAAATTTCAGTGGGAGTTTTGTGAAAATAAAGATGAAAGTTTTTTCCTATTCAAGTTCATAGGCCCCTGAATTTCTACACCCTGGATTAAGAACTCTATTCCTGGGTTTCTACCTAGGAGTGGTTGTGCTGGATTTGTAGGGTGTGACAGAGATAATGCTACATGTTTAAACCCTGTGCTTTAACCATTCTGATTCTATTAAAATGCCATATTATCCACTTTATATAAAACATACTTTGGGAAACATCATAGGCTGGTTTTTTGAAATTTAATAAAATTGAAATCCAGGGACTTAGTTTTAAAAGAGGATAAAACATAAAGGAATAGAAAGAAACAGCAACATTACCTGGGGGGAGTGGAAGAAGAGTTGTTAGTAGTGTTCACATCAGGCCAAATGCAAGCCGTAATAAACCTCTGGGATAAGAGAATTTTGATTTCTGTAACTTCCTTCCAAAGCAGCTGAAGAAACATGTGGTATCAAAACAAGGGTCCAACGGATCTGGGCCTGCATGCTCACTAAGCCACTTACAGCTGTATGATATGGGTAACTTACATAATTTCTTTGAGCCTCTGTTTTCCCACCCATAAAATGGGGATAAGAATTCCTCAGCCATGGGAATTGGTGAGAATTAACTGAGATGGGAGTGAAGATCCCGCACAGTGCCTGGCCTACTGTCTTAGCTCAATACATGCTGGTCTCCTTTCCTCCCCATTCTTCTCTGTGCCTTCTCCCTCTTTGCCATGATCCAAATCCCTGGAAACCAAGCAGAGAGGTCACCCAGTCCGCCCTTCCCATCTTAGCCATTCTTCCCATGGAGAGAGGGTGGCCAACCTCGAATCCAAAATCATGGAATCCCTATCCTGGCTCTGCTGAGTTCTGGAGGTATATGACCCAGAAAACATTGCAGCGGGATAAAACATCTTTCTCAGTTCTCTCCTGGCTTTGGCCCCTGATTTGTGTTGAATGTCCCCCCAAAACTTAATCCCCACTGTAACTGTTGAGGGTGGGAAATCATGTTATGGTAATTGAAAGGGAGAGCCTTGAAGAAGTGATTAGATTGCAGGACCATGCCTTAGTGAATGGATTAGTAATGGTGGTCAGGGGCGTGGTTCTGAGGGCTTTAAAAGGAGAGTGCATCAGGAGCTATCACTCTCTGTGTCCCACCATTTAGCAGTGTGATATCCTGCTGTCACTGTTGCCACCACCGAGGCCTTCACCAAATGTGTTCCCTGGACTGTGGACTTCCCAGCCTCCAAAACTGTAAGCAATAAATTTTGTTTTCTTTATAAATCACCCAGTTTCAGATATTTTGTTATAAGCAACAGAAGTGGACTAATGCAGCCCCCAATCCCATCTGGTCTTGACCGTGGTGAGCATACAGGATGATGTGTGAGTCCTAAGGACAGTCCTGTGCTGCAGGCTGAGACCCATCCCAGCCTCCATCCTGCTGCTCTCCCCACTGCAAAGGAGAGATAAGAAAGGGAATAAAGAAAATCAATCTTTTCTTCCCTATGCTCTACTCCCAGTCTAAGGCTCTCATCTCCCAAAATTTTACTATGAGCCAGCTCAGGGCAGAGAAACCCCTAACTGCATCTGTTTCTCACTGGCCACAGGAGATGGAAGACAAGAAGAGAGTAAAAAGAACGAGTCACCATAACTTTCTTCTCAGCCAATGAAGCTCCACTCCAACCTCAATTTATGGCTGTGCCATTGTGTGTTCTTAAGGGCCCCTTGCATTCCCAACAGTGGAATCCATCCTTGAGGAGAAAGGGAGAGAGACAGCAGAACAGTGAGATGACCTTGAGTGCCAACAAGAATTGCTTTAAGAGCTTGTTATACATATGATCCACAGCCTTCCCTCAGAGATAGTGCTTAAATGGCCACAGGTCCCAGAAATCTCTATGTTTAACAAGTGCTCCAAGGAAAAAGAGGGCAGGTCCTCTGATTACACCATGAGAAACACTGGCTGACAGTGTGCAACTAACATCCTCCAAGTCTAAGATTCCTTCTGACCCTCCTCCCCACCCACAGTAACCCACCCCCCACCCCCACATTTCTTCAATGCCTGAAAAGGAAACAAACAATAAATGACGGACTATTCACCCCTGATGTTCACGGTGAGGGGGTGGGCCAGCAGCAGCTCTTGGGGGCTTAGAGGAAACTGAGGCTCTCATGCCCACCTGACCTACAGAATCAGAATCTCACAGGAACCTGTGTTTCTAACAAGCTCTCCAGGTGCTTCTCAAACATTCCCATTCAATGGAATCACCTGGACGGACTGTTAAAAGTAAGGTCCTTGGCCTCACTCCCAGACGTTCTGATTCTGATTCAACAGGTTTGGGACCAAGCATGTCCTGGGTGCTGCTGCTGCTGGTCTGCAGACCACATTTTCAGTCACGAGGGTCCCTAGAGCATCAGTTCTCATTCCCACCCTCAACCCTGAAATCAGTGCAGAGCTTTAAGAAGGACTGATGCCTGGGCCTCATCCCAGGCTAATTGTATCAGTTGTAGTGGGAGTTCCAGGGCCCACACATAAGTATCTGTTATTCAAGCTCCACAGGCGATTCTAATATACATTCCTGAGCACTGAGGACCACTGGTTTAGATGCTTAAAATGTAGATTATTTGCCTCCAAGGATTATTTAAAAATTACAAGAGGATGGCATTATACCAAAGAGCTAATAGGATCATAGCATTTGAGACTACTGTGGAAAGGGAATAGAAGAGGATATCTGGGGCTTGGGGGCTGCCTCTCAGATGTCTCCAGGTATCTCTTTTAGAAAGAGAAGAAACCTAGCGAGATAGGAAGACTGTCTGGAGGAAGTGGAGAGGGAGCAGGCAGTGCTGATTCCCACTTCCCCAAGCCAGGGGTGAGTTAAGACAATCCTACACCAAGTCCAGTCATTGTCTTACAAGCTACATTTCAAACCTAAGCAGTTTGCCAAAGAATCAGATGCCAGATAATCCATTTCCACTTAGGAGACCAATGGTGTAGTTTGAAGGCAAATGATCTGGAACCGAATTCCTCTCCAATTGACATTTCTCCAAAGCCTCTGGGCGAAAAAGGCTGTAGGCCAGTGGTTTCTGCTTTGTCGGCATGTTGGGCTCAGCTGTGCACTTTAAACAGAGGACCGATACCTTGGTCCCACTGGAAAGATTCTCATCTAGGAGTGGGAGCACAACCCGACTTGGGGCTATTTAAAAGCTTCAAAGTGATAAAAATGTCCTGTATTGCTGAGACCACACATGTGAGATGAGACTTTTTCAGTCCAAATAGCTCACTTTGTGAAGGATTGATAATGCTGATCAAATGGGCCATTTTGGTGAGAAGGGAGGGTGTGAGGAAAGGTCATGAAGGGAATGGACTTTCCAAAAGTCAGTCCTCCAGAAGAAGGCAAATCTGGGCATAGAAGATTAAGACTTGGTGTGAGGCCCACAATCTGGGTAAGAAGAAAATTCTCTCTGTGACCTAGAGGGGATACACTCCAGATAAGGGAACACTTGCTAGGGGGAAAGGAGAGAAGCTGATCCCTTCAATGTGGTGGTGAGATGAGGGCTGGAAAGTGAGGTTCCCAGTTAAAGACCCCATTGGAAGGGCTTGGGCCTGTGGATTCTAAGAGCAGCTAGCCAGAACTAATACCCAATTTCAAGTTATCTGCAGTGTTATTGCTTCTGTGTCCCCAGTTCCTCAATAGATCCTGTTCAGGACTCTATTTGGTCTCAGCTACCCCTGCACCCACACTTCTGGTGAAGCAGAAGGCAGCAGCAGCACGGTCGTAAGGCGGTGGTGGTTACCAGCAGTTGGATTAGTGCTCAAGAGCCAGGTGACAGGAAAGCACCAGTCATGGGAATGTAACGAGAGACCTGGGTCAGAGACCCAGCAAGAGATGGCACCTCCTGAGGTCAAGTCGGATGGGGACTTGGTTTAGTGTCATTTGGACATTAAAAGGAAATAGAATACTTGAAATCTGGAACATCAGAATTTTACAAACTCTAGGAGGCAAGTTGCTTTGACTGGTGGGGATATCTTGAAAACATAGCAAGAAAGTAATTGGAAAAAGAAAGATTAAAAACCCTTCTCTTGACATTCTCTTCACCTCTGATCACTATTGGTAGCCATTAAGCAGCTTATTAACACTCAGGTCTCCATCTGGGCACACAGTGGAGTTGCCTTCCCTTCCCCCTGAGCTAAGTGTATCTGTGTGATCTGCTTCCTGTAATGAAGTGTGAGCAGAAGGGAGATGTGCTACCTCTAGGTTGGAGCTGTCAGAGCCAGTGCATTGTTTGCCAAATTTCCTTTTCCTTCCTTCATAGCAACAGGTACTATTCCAGATGGGACTGCTGGATTGAGTCCTAGAGTGAGGACCCAGAGCAGAGGCCCCAGCTATCCTCTATGGACATGTAGTATAAGTGAAAATAAAATCTATTGTTTGTCACCACTGAAGTTTGGGGCTTGTTACTGCATCGTAACCTAATTCACCCAGATTAACACACCTGAGGAAGGAGCAGTTGATTCTTTTTTTTTTTTTTTCCGTCTTTTTTTTTACTGACCGGCAACGGGATCGCAACCCTCGGTGCTGCGCCCGCACCACGCTCAGCCAGTGAGCAGGAACCGGTCTCCACATGGGATCTGAACCCTCAGCGGGAGCGCCACCACACTCCTAAGCAGCGCACTCTCCAGTGTGCCACTAGGCCGGCCCAGGAGCAGTTGATTCTTATTGGAGTTTGGCCCCTGAGGAGGGTTTTGGTGTAGTTCCTGTTCCTTCTCTCACCTTATCACAATGCTCTCATCCGGTTTACAGGGCCAGACAGGGGGTGTGCTGAGGCCATCCTGGGGGCCACACTCCGGCTTGTCTTCCCTGGCTGAAAGCAGGGTGATCCATATTCACTCCAAGTTGTCCTTTGCTTCAAATACTTTTTTTCATTTATATTTTAACTTTCAGAATGAAATCCATCTGTTCTTTTACTGCTTGGGGGTGTCTTAGTCAGCTTGGGCTGCTATAACAAAATACCATAGACTGGGTGCTTTAAACAACAGAAATTTATTCTCTCACAGTCTAAAGGCTGGAAGTCCAAGATCAAGGTGCTGACTGGTTTGATTCCTAGTGAGGACTCTCTTCCTGGCTTGCACACAGCTGCCTTCTTGCTGTGTCTTTTTACATGGGAGAGAGAAGAGAGAATGAGATATCTCTGGTGTCTTCTTATAAGGGCACTAATGTTCCTTCATGAGGGCTCCACCATGACCCAAAGCCCCCATCTCCAAATACCATCACAGAACGCTTTAACATATGAATTTTAGGGGAAACAATTTAGTCCATAGCAGGGGGAAATTAAAGGTTTCAACTTTTCTTTCTGGATGTGTGGGATCTGCTGGGAGAGAAAGTTCTACCCACTTCTCATGCTCTCTACTGCACATGACAGGATATACCCACACACCTAAAACAGCAGGCTCAAGTCCGAAGACCATTGAATTATTTTTTTAAAACAACAGATGTTGTTTACTTCTGGCCCTAAAAAAAATAAGGTTAGAAAGAGAAAAAAACCTATGGAGACTCTGGATACCCCCTTGTTTTGAAGCAAAGGTGATTGTCTTTTTCCTACACTAGTTTATGCATTCAAACACAATCCTCAGAAGTGAAGTTTGCATTTAGCCTGATGTTTAGAGAGACTTTCTTTCTATAGTGTATGACATGGATAAAGATTTTTTTTCATAAACTTATAAAGACATCCGGTCACCATGGCTTAGTTAGCCCACAGACCCAGAGAGTGAGGATTCACATGTTGACAGTAGGTGTCATTGAGGAAAATAATTCTAATGATAATCCCTTATTGTACAGTCCTGTATGTATGATTTACAAAGGTGTTTACATTCATGCCTCCATTTTATAACAACCCCTTGAGTTAATTAGAGGGATTATTCTGATCCCCATTTCATAGCTAAAGAAAAATCAAGACTCAAAGATGTTTAATGTCTGAACTAGGTCAAAGGTAGCAGATCGTGGACTCACTTTGTGTCTTCCCTCACTGCTGCCACCACACTGGGCCATGCTGAAGTGAAAATGCTGGGGTCTCTATAGACAGCTCTGGATTGTTTCTTAGGACAGGAAGCAGGCCCTGTGCAGGTGATGGGAAGTTCGCTCTTCATCACCAGCTCTCAGTTTTTCTTACCCTGTAGGCTCAGTTATCACCTTCACTAAGGGCCCTTAAAAAACTTTAAAAACTGCCTTAAAAAACTTTTCTCCTTGAATTCCTTTACGTTGGTTTTTAGCCCCTCTGCAGTGATGCTAATATGCATCAAAAAACATGCAATCCCAGAAATGAGAATCAAGGACCTAGAAAAGCTACAAACTGGCAAATGAATATTGGAAAAGTTAGTGAGCTTTTAGTGCTGTGTTAGGAGAAGCAAGACACGGGGAAATGCCATCTCCATATTGACATGGTCAGAACACATACTGTATAGCTTTTTGCAATCCAGCTTCCTTTTTCTTTTCTTCTGTTGCTGCCACTGCCTTAATACAATGTTACAATAATTGGGAAGAAATTTACAAGACTCTAGAGATTGACTGTTATTATTGTGCTGTTACCTGTCAGGCTTCGAAAGGTCATAGACCCTTCTGTGTCAGGCACTAGCTCTGTTGGTTCTGCTGAAATACTAGAGGGGTGTGGTGCTGACCCAGGTCAGGAGAGGGCTGCTGGAGGGTGGAAAGAGGAAGAACAAGGGCAACCTAAGCTGGAGAAGGTCAAATAACTATGGAGAGTCCACGTGCTTCTTCGAATCACATGGGAGAGTGGAATGATGTCGCACCTCCTCTCAGTAAATAAATTTAATAAATTCATTTATTCAAGAATTTTTGGTGAACATGTATTATGGGCAGGGCATGAGGAGTGGGATGTCAAGATATGTTCCCTTGTGCTCATCTAGTACAGTCTCAGGAGGAGACTCATGAAACCAACAAACAAAAAAACCTTACTTAATTCACCAAGGAGAGTGACCACCCCCACCCACATGTTTACATTCAGAGGACCCAAGCTGGATTCCAGATGGGACGCAGGGGTTTGGGAACTTCATGAAGGAGGCAGCAATGAAACAGCTTTCTTGTTACCATTGCAGCCTGATCTAAGCCAGTCTAGTCACATTCCAACCCTGAATTCTTTTTAGAGTGATAAAGACAGATGCCAAAGACACATAAGGTGGGTTCAGATGAGGGACGTCCCTATTAGCTCTCCACTGTGTGATATGCAAGTGAGACTCAGACCAAATCCTGCCACATGTACAATTATGTATGAAACAGGCATATATTAGCAAACCCTCACCCAACAGTTACCAACCTGTTCTATAAGGTCAATAAAATCCTGGATCTCTCAGAAAATCAGAATCCTCCTAATCAATGGCTGGACACAGGATAATTTAGGGATGAGAACTCAGGCAGCATTCCCAGGGGTGCAGGTGACAGCGTAACTGGACTCTTATACACCAGCCAAGCAATAAGGGGATGTGTCTCTAAAACATTTACTATGAGTTAAATATTTCCCCTCTAAAGCTCATGTAGAAGCCTAATCCCCAATGTGGCAGCGTTAAAAGGTGGGGCCTTTAGGATGCGATTGGATTGTGAGGGCCCTGCCCTCATGAATGGGTTAATCCATTAATTGGTTAATGGATTAATGTGTTATCATGGGTGTAGAGTGGTAGCTTCATAAGGGGAGCAGGCGAATATGCTCTTGCCATTCTCACCATGTGATACCGTGAATTGCCACAGGACGCTGTAGAGAGTTCCCACCAAGAAGGCCCTCATCGGAGGTACTCCTCGGACTGTGGACTTCCCAGCCTCCAAAACTGTAAGAAATAAAATTTCATTTTCTTATAAATTACCCAGTTTTGGATATTCTGTTATGAGCAACAGAAAATGGATTTATATGGCATTTAAACCAATCCATATGTCTTAAGTGCCTGTAATTTTTTACCAATGAAAGCCCATTTCTAACATTTATCATGCTAATGAACAAGTCACTATTTTCATAATAAATGCCCCTGTCTGACATTCACTTGCTAATTAACAAAGTCTTGGGCATTGATTTCCATATGGATTGCTGAAGCAGTTGTAGCAGTCTCCTTTGGAGGGTGGCATTTCTGATATATTGCTAGCTGGCCACCTTGAAAATGCAAGACCTCCTCACAGAGTTGAAGCTTAAGCTAGTTAGCAATTCCATAATGTCACACCATCTATGCTGAGAAGTATTTTATTTTTAGTTAATTTTTTTTGTGGTTAATGTAAGAATTCCATTTTAAGCATTTCTAATCATACAATTGTGTGAAATTAATTACATTCACAATGCTGTGTAACCACTACCTCTATTTCCAAAATCTTTTCGTCATCCTAAATATAAATGCTGTATCCCTTAATATGCTAAGAAGTATTTTAAAGTTACACTGTGAGTAATATTGGTAGCTCCTGCTGAATATTTTACTCTTGAGTTATCTGTTGGTACCAGTCTCCATGCCTACCCTCACGTTTCTGGAAATTATTCCTCTCCTCTAACCCTGTGATAGTCAATATCCGTGATCTTACCCTCGCTGGACACAGATAATTGGTCCAGGGATGGACATGACCCAAGCATGGCCAATTAGCTTCTCTTCCCATGGAATTGGAAATTGGGGCTCAGAGGGAATGTCAGTTACCTTTTTGACTAGCTGGACCCATTGGATGGAAGCCTGAAAACTGCCTTGTTTGTGGATGGAGGAGCAGAAGCAGCCAGCCTAGAGAAAGAACAAAACACAGAAAAAAGCAGAAATGAGACACACAGAGAGAAGGAGGTCTCCTAGGTTTTCCAACAGCCTTTGATTCCTGGTTTTGGTGGCCATGAAAACATGCCCCCAGATCTCCTGCTGTGGGGAGCAAAACTGACTGATGGCTCCAGCTGTGGCTCTTCTGGATTCACAATCATGTTAACTCCAAAGCCCCCTCCCATGGCTGCTCCTCGGCAATAAGCGTGCGCAGCAAGAGTGAAATGCAGGCCCATTCCTGCAGGACACAGGGTTCCTTAACCTGGGGCTTTGGTTCAAAGACTCCTCATTGGCCTTCCTGGATGTTCTTGAAGGTATCAGACCTGCCCCATGGTTGAAGGCTCTTCCTGTCTTCTCCAGCTCCTTCCCCTGTTTCCCTAATGGGCATTTCCTGCAGTTAAACTCTCGTACAACAAATCCCATCTTGACATCTGTTTCAGAAGGACCTGAAGTAACAGGTCCTAGTCTCTTGGCTCTAGTCTCTTCCTGAGGCCTGGTTATATTCTTCCTCTTGTTTTTTGAGCCACGTGTGTAACCTAATATTAAATTTCCACTTGTAATGCTTTACCCACATGAATGACTTACTGTTATTTGCAACCAAAAGAACAGAGTTACCAGGTGCCAAGCATTTTGCTAAGCTCTGAAGATATATTTAATTCTTGAATTACATCTGAGAGGCATCCAAGATTGAGTAGTTTGCCCAGGGTCACACAGTGGATCACACACAGCCCTGAGAGAGGGGCAGCTGGCATTTGAACCCAAAACCCTCAGACTCCAAAGCACGTGCTCAAAGCTGCTCTTATTCTGTTGGGTGCTACATGCTGCAAAAGTCAAACTGTTCAACTTAATATTTAAACATTGCTTCCTAAGCCAAGACTCCAAACAAGTTTCCTACCCTATAACCATATTTCTTGGGATATTTTCCTAGATCCAGATAACTTATTATCCTTTCATTTCTTCCTCTCATTCAACATTGAAATGTCCCCCAGTCCTCTGCACTTAAAACATGTTCCACCTGCACGCTAGAAGATAATCAGCTTCTTTCTTATTGCAAATAAGGAGAGGTAAAGCTTCTGATTTTATGGCCACCATCTCTCTGCCATCTCCACAAACAGGCCTCATTTGCATCGGTGTCAGATTTAGAGGAGGCAGAACAAATTATACCTGTGAGGGGACAGACGTAATACAAAATGCAAAAGGAATTACAAAGAGACTTTTATGTGTTGGGCTATTCTTTGAGTCAGGAGAGATTTGGTGGCTCTTTCTACAATTTTTAAAATAGAGATTAAAAAAAATAAAACATAACCCTAGTAAAAAGTTTGACAGATTGCTGAGAAATGCTATATTCTTGAGCCACCGAAGCAAGATTTTTCACTCCCTTTAAATAGCCTAAATTGGGTGATACAAAGTGTGAAACAAAGTACAGTATTAATACAACTGTGAAAAT
>NW_007730016.1:186973-188039 GCF_000696425.1 Galeopterus variegatus
TGTGAGGGGACAGACGTAATACAAAATGCAAAAGGAATTACAAAGAGACTTTTATGTGTTGTGCTATTCTTTGAGTCAGGAGAGATTTGGTGGCTCTTTCTACAATTTTTAAAATAGAGATTAAAAAATATAAAACATAACCCTAGTAAAAAGTTTGACAGATTGCTGAGAAATGCTATATTCTTGAGCCACCGAAGCAAGATTTTTCACTCCCTTTAAACAGCCTAAATTGGGTGATACAAAGTGTGAAACAAAGTACAGTATTAATACAACTGTGAAAATGAAGAACAGTCAAGCCAGAGCTGTCCCTTTCCAGGGAGAACTGCCCAGGCCAAAACCAGGCTCCTACCTGGGAGGTTATGACCCTCCCATGCACTGTTCCTTAGGGCCAGCCAAGAGCTGATGGACACAGGGACAAAAGGCTGGTCCATTGCCGCACAAAGGGGACTAGCTCTGTGGTGCATTTTGTCATTTTGTGTTCCAGAGCTCTCCCTGGGATCAGGCTGCAGCCATCCCCTGCTGAGACTGCACATTCCCTTGGCTCCTTTCTCTGCCTCATCCTGCTCCTCTTGCTCCCCACCTGACAGCCCTCCCCCAACAAATCCCATGTAGAGAATCCTGGTCTCAGGCTCTGCTCCCAGGGAACGCAGTCTAAGATAGTGGCTTGTAAGAGTTTTAGTCAGGAAGAAATGGAATGCAGACTAGCATCCTGGATACTTTCTCGGACTCTTGGGAATGTTGAAGAACAAGTCTGTGGGTGATAGAAGATCTTAAGGGAAAGGGGAGAGAGAACCAGGGAGAACGCTGAAAAGCGAGAGAGGGTAGTAAACAAAGGAAGAACTGACCGAGGACAACTATGCTCTGCAGCAGATCAGATTCCTAAGAACAAATGAACACGCGTGTCATTTTTCCAGCATGTCCTCGAACAGGAAGACGAAGTATATTGAGGAAGTGCAACAAATACTTTTCTTGGATCTTGAGCCCATCCTTCCCTGCTTCCTGGTTTGGCTTTTGTTTTGAACACCAAAAATATGTCCCTGAACTCCCTTCTGGTCAGAGTCAGAGG
>NW_007730016.1:188174-191037 GCF_000696425.1 Galeopterus variegatus
TGATGTTGGGTGAGAAAATATTCTTCCCTGTTAATGTAGCTAACGAGTAACATGGAACCCCATCAGCTACATTCAACTTCCCACCCCATGAGTAGAAGGGAATGCAACTCTCTCTTTCTGCTTTGAAACATCGAAAAGCAAGGACTTGGAAAGAAAGAGCATACTTCAGTCTTCCTTCCTAACTTCAGCCTCGGATACCAAGACAGTGTTTGTATTACCAAATAATATGCACATTAGAGCCTTGTGTGCGGTGTTAACTTAGCTTGACTTAATTGCTATTATTTAGTACCAATTGATTGGGGAATTATATGCTTTGTTTCTGTTCTACTAGAAACACCTCACTGTCTGGTCATGGTGCAAGGCTTTCCATTTTTTCGGCAACCAAGTGCATCACTGATGAAGACATGAGTGGAAAATTTATGTGAGACAAATTTCTTGTGCTTTGTCCTTTTCAGATGTACAACCTGTCATGACAACATATAAGTGCTTTGCAGCTTCAAGAGATCTGTGTCTGGGGAATGGGAGAGATGGTGGTGGTCTCTATTTGACCTCTCTGCCTGAAACCCTGCACTCCGCATTCCCAATCTTTGAATTTCCCTAAGTTTCCTACCTCAGGGTCCCCACCAAGGCCTCCTCTCACCCCCAGTTTCCCATCACCCCACTGTATGCACTGTGGGGATCCTGGCCCATGGCAGCTTTTCCTTGAGGACTCAACTCTACCTAAGAGGGAATTAGTCACAGAGCTAAGACAAACAGAAACTTGAAAACAGTCTAGTAGCTTGTTTGTTTATGTGTTTTTTATGAAAAAACAGTCCAACAATGTTGGGTGATTTTTATTGTTTTACTCTTTCTAGCCATTTTGCTGAAAGACAAAGCACTGGAGTCTAGCCCAAGTTTCTGCATTTAGTAGCTGTGACCATGGACATGGTACTTCACCTGGTATAGACTTGGGTTCCACTTCCTTAGAATGGGGATGCTAGCTACCTGATGGAGTCATTATGAGGATGAGCATGCCTGGCACATAGAAGTCATCTAGTAAATGATAGATATTATCATTATCAACTGCAAAGATTAGTTGTAAAATATTGCAGTTGGAATAGGACCTTTATTATTGAGAAGGTTGAGGTTTTCAGGAAAGAAAACAAATGTTATCAGATGCTTTCCTGCATTAGTCCATTTCTGTTGCTTATAACGCAATACCTGGAACTGGGTAATTTGTAGGAAAATAAAATTTATTGCTCACAGTTTTGGGAGTTGGGAAGTCCACAGTCCAGGGAACACATCTGGTGAGTATCCTCTTTGTTGGTGATGCAGAGTATCACATTGCAAGATGGTGGAGCAGAGAGAGATAGAGCTCATCATAAGCTCTCTTTTAAAGCCCTCAGAACCACACCTGTGACCACCTTAAACCATCAACTTGGGCTGGCCCGGTGGCGCACTGCTACAGTGCGCCGCTTGGGAGCGCGGCGGCGCTCCNAGACTAGCATCCTGGATACTTTCTCGGACTCTTGGGAATGTTGAAGAACAAGTCTGTGGGTGATAGAAGATCTTAAGGGAAAGGGGAGAGAGAACCAGGGAGAACGCTGAAAAGCGAGAGAGGGTAGTAAACAAAGGAAGAACTGACCGAGGACAACTATGCTCTGCAGCAGATCAGATTCCTAAGAACAAATGAACACGCGTGTCATTTTTCCAGCATGTCCTCGAACAGGAAGACGAAGTATATTGAGGAAGTGCAACAAATACTTTTCTTGGATCTTGAGCCCATCCTTCCCTGCTTCCTGGTTTGGCTTTTGTTTTGAACACCAAAAATATGTCCCTGAACTCCCTTCTGGTCAGAGTCAGAGGAGCTTTGGGTTGCGCATGGGATTTTGCGCTTCTCCAGTGAGCAGATGCACCGATTACTCTTCCTCAGGACAATTTGAGTGCTGGCGTCACTGCGGAGCACAGCATCTGCAAAACAAGCTGCCGCAGCAGCTAAGGAGGTTCTGAGATGAGCCAGTTTTGTTCAGAACAGTCTGAGAGTGACCATTTGAGAAGGACAAGCCCGGGACTCAGGAGGCATGAGGTTCTTCAGGTCGCAGGAGAGTAGAGTGGTTCAGGGCTTGGGCTCTGCGGTCAGCTGCGCCTTACATTTGCGATGGTTAAATGAGTGATACCTTTAGAACACTTAGCGCAGGTTGGCATGAAGTGAATGCACAGTCAGTGCCCATCATGATGGCTCCTGGGCCTCTCCAGCATTGATCCCATGGGCCCTCTGGTGTTGCCTCTTCTCTTTGCTCTGTCTGTATAGTTATTGGTGTTTTAGGGGTCTCAGAGCAGCCTTTGTTCCTAAGGATGATCCAGGCCCTCCCTGCTGACTCCAAACTCTTTGATCTTGGTTCTTAGATGATGGACTCCATAGGACACTATTTATTTGGTGGCTCCCCATTCCCACCCCCCACCAGTCTCTGCTTTAAGCAACTTATGCCTGGCCCTCCCATTCAGCAATTTTTGCCCCTCAGTTTCGATACTTGCCATGATGTTGGGTGAGAAAATATTCTTCCCTGTTAATGTAGCTAACGAGTAACATGGAACCCCATCAGCTACATTCAACTTCCCACCCCATGAGTAGAAGGGAATGCAACTCTCTCTTTCTGCTTTGAAACATCGAAAAGCAAGGACTTAGAAAGAAAGAGCATACTTCAGTCTTCCTTCCTAACTTCAGCCTCGGATACCAAGACAGTGTTTGTATTACCAAATAATATGCACATTAGAGCCTTGTGTGCGGTGTTAACTTAGCTTGACTTAATTGCTATTATTTAGTACCAATTGATTGGGGAATTATATGCTTTGTTTCTGTTCTACTAGAAACACCTCACTGTCT
>NW_007730016.1:191690-209681 GCF_000696425.1 Galeopterus variegatus
GGGTTGCGATCCGTTGCCGGACACGAAAAAAGACAAAAAGGAAAAAAAAAAAAAAACCATCAACTTAATCACCTCTTCAAGCCCCACCTTTCAATTACCATAATAGGATTGCCCACCTTCAATAGTTACAATGGGGATCAAACTTCTAAACATAAAACTTGGGAGACACAATTCAATCCATATCATTTCCCATAACTGTTCCCATAACTTCCTATAAGGAAAAGATATTAAGAGTGATTTAAAACCGGTATACAAGCAGAGAATTAAAGACTGTACATTTAATGTCTAAGGAAGTTTTATTCATGTTTACTAAGGTTACAACAGATACATACATATTGCTCACCTTTATTTCTTATGAATCCAGACTTTATTTCTAAATATCTTTTTGAGATAGAGGACGCAAAAGGGGAGAAGTATAGGGGTTGAAGTTGGGGAGTAAAGCTCATTTAACTCTAGGTATGTTTAATTCATGTTTGTGAATTATTAGTACAATAAATGCTGATTTCATTCATAACCACATGGGGCTATTTATGTTTGAATGAAAAGCACATGTGCTTGCTCACATAAAGCTCTATTGTGAACCAAAAAAATTAGTTTTTATTGTTCAAACAATTGTGTATTAACCAAAGGCCCAAAATGAGGGTTCTGAGAATTATGAGCATAAACTGGGAATGTTAACGTGTTCAAATTTTTATGTGATTGCATAGGATGGGCTGGGGTTTAATAGAGGTGAACAGGCTTAAGATTATTTTCCAATGGCCTCCATGCTGCTCTCTTAAGCATTATTATTTTGCATTGGTGATTCTATGGCACATAGATGGACAAGTCTGTGACTTCTTCACAGCTTCAGAGATTGAGAAGAATAATGCCTAAAGAAACAGCAGCTTTGTTCAAGGGCACTCCACTTGTAGGTTTGAGAAAAAAACAAAAAGTGCCACACATACAGAGCCAACAGGTGCCTTTGGAGCTCTCGGAAAATTTGAGAGAGGCCACAACACATTCTGCATTCCCACTGACTTAGAGCTTTCTCCAGAAGGCCAATTTTCAGAGAATGGCCATTACCTACAAGTACATTATACTTGCATGTATTATAAGGCCTCCATAGGCAAATAGCATCTTTAAATAACATTTTTCTCTGATTTCTATGGAAAATATTTGTAAAATGGGGAAATTCAAAACGTAGAAACAAGAAAATTAAAATCTGCTGAAATCTCCCCTGGAAATAACCTCTGTAACATCATGGTATGAATAAACAGCACACATAATATACTTAGTACACATATAATATGCTTATACCTAGAAGGTGGTAAGTTCTAAATAAACAGCAGATGAAAATGTTTTACATATATTTTTTCTTTCCATCTTTTTCTATTTCTATATATAAACAGAATAAGTGAATAGTCAAAAAATATTCACTGAGTTCCAGGAACTTTGAAATGGGCTGAGGAGAAGGAAACTACACCATAGACTGGACTAGACATAGTCTCTTGCCCTTAAGTTGCTCACAATTTTAGTAGCAGACACAGACGGGTAAATGGTCCATTGCAGTGTGACGGGGAGGAGACCTGGAATGTATTATGTGGAAACTAGCAGGGGCTCCTTAATCTTGATAGACAGCTTCCCGGACAAACTCATGTCCATTCTCAGACCTGATGAATAAGCAAGAACTATTTAGTTAATGGAGTAGAAATGAGAAAAATGTTACCCACAGAGAAAAAAGCACATGCCGAGTTCCTGAAACAAGAGAGAGCATCATGGCCCATTCATAAAATAACATGGAATTCTATGTGGCTGAAGAAGATACAGTTGGGATTAGATGTGCTTGATGGTGGGTAGGTTGGAGGGCTTAGCAGGATGGGGATGGGACTGGGGAGGAGTCAGCAGGAACAATGAACAGGGATAGTGGAAAAGTGAACAGGGCTGGTAGTGAAAAATTAAACAAAGTTGGAAGCATCACACTTCCTGGTTTAAAATTATGTTACAAAACTATAGCTATCAAAACAATATGGTACTGGCATAAAAAACAGACACATAGACCAGTGGAACAGGATAGAGAACCTAGAAAGAAATACAAATATATGTGGTCAACTATTGACAAGGATATTAGGGAGACACAATGGGGAAAGCACAGTCTCACCAATAAATGGTGCTGGGAAAACTGGATTTCCATATGCAAAAGAATGAAGGGTTTTGGAAGATGCTATGTGAGAGAACTGAGATTTTATCCTGAGAGTAGTGAGAAGCCAGAGAGAGAGACGTGATCAGATCTGTGCTTGAACATGACTACTTAAAATCAATATGACATATGCTGCCAAATAGTAAATCACATAATTTGAAAAGGGTGGTTAAAAAGAACCTACCTTGAAATTTTAAAACATTCTTTTTATTTTGGATAAAGGGTAAATTTAAAAATGATAAAATTTAAAAAAATAAGTGACACTGACATTGCTACATATTAAAAGCTGTAATGTGTGGCAAAGTGGCATTCTATGCAAAATTTATAGCCATGAATGTGTTTATTAGAAACAAATAAAAACTGAAGGTATTCAGCTTAAAGATAAAAGATAATATAAATAAAACAAAAAGTACACTGGAACAAAAAAACCAAAAACTGTTCCCTTGCAAAGACCAATAAAACAACAAAAATTTGATCAAGAAAAGATGGATAGCACAAATAAATAGCATTAAGAATGAATAAAGGGTTGATCAGTTACCTCAGTTGATTAGAATGTGTTGATGACAACACCAAGGTCCAGGTTCGATCCTCGTGCCAGCAAGCCCCACACATACACACACATACACACACAGAATGATTAAATGAACATAATCACCAATGAGAGTGCCTATGGCACCCCCTTCATTCCCATAGGGGAGACGAGGAAGTTTCCAGTGGTGGCTTGGTCATTGCTGGTGACTTGGTCATTGCTGGGCTGGGTGCAGATGTCAGGGGGGTGTGACAAAAGCCCTTGCCTCCCACCATCCCAGTTCAGGAACCTGGGGCCCCTCTTGCTGCAGCTTGGTGTTCATCCCTGGGCTGGTTGCCTGTGTTAGGGGGTGTGGTTGAGGCCCAAGGTCCCCCACTGCCCTGGCTAGGGAGAGCCTGGGGCACTTTCTGCAGCAGCTCAGTCGTTGTCACTGGGGTGGTTGTGGGTATTGGGGGGCATGGCTGAGGCCTCTGGTCCTCCCCCCTTTCTGGCTTGGTATCCCAGGAGACTTCCGATCCTTCTAGATGTTATAGGTATTCTTTGGTGAAATGAGACCTTTACTAGTTAATATCAAACTTTGTGTCTGGTTGTGGGTACTTTGTTTTTTCTTCCAGCTCTGTGGGATTATTTGCTGTTCCCAACACTTAAACTCTGCACTGGAACTAATTTGTTGTCCTTTGCTTACTTCTAACATGGGGGAACTTCTTGTGGGGACCAGTTCTTGAGCTCTGCAGTTGAGCTAAATTGCTGCTTTGCTGCTGATTCCTTAGGGAAGGCTTTTTGTGCAGCTTAGGTTTTAATAGTTGACTTTATAGGAACTTCTGGGTCTAGTGAAATCCAGTGCACCTGGGTTGTGTAGAAACTCTGGTCTGGGCCTGAGTCTTTTCATCAAACTGCACCCCATGCAATTCTGTATTCCTGACCAGTCTCCTCTGAGTGGTCCTACACTGATTGTGGGGCAGATCAGCTGTCTTTGCTGTGCCCTATTTTTCCCCTGGCCACTGCCCATGCTCCAAACACTTCCCATGGGATGAGCCGTGCTCTTGCGATGACTTACCAGCCTTTGAGTGGTTCCTTTTTTTCAGTTGTTGTGGCTCCTTGCTCCTATGTGGGTCCACAGGAAACCTATTAGTGGTCTTGTTGGCCTGAGGGCCACCAAGGCCCTCTTCTTCCCTGTTGCCTCCAAGCAACTTCATCTGAAGGGCATAGCAGCAGCTTTTGCCAGCTCCTGCTCCATGCACTCAGCAGCTCCAGCCTGGAAGCAGCCAGGATTCAGAATGGTTGGAGCAGTTTTTTCTTTCTCTCATCGTGGCTTCTCCCACCTTCATGCACTCTGTAGATCTCTCCTCCTCTGATCTCTAGTGGCCCCAGCTTGGCTGTTTTTGCTTTTTTATAGTTGTAAATTGATTGATTTGTAGGAGAGAGTGACACTGGGGACTGTCTATTCCACCATCTTGACTGGAAGTCAAGCAAATATTTTTAAGTTAAAACTAGCTATAAAATGATAGTACATTAGACAAAATAGTTATCCTTGAAATGCAAGAATATTTCAATAGCAGGGATCTGATATTAGTATTCATTACACTACTATATTAATATATAAGAAGTTATATGATCATTTCCATACATACTGAGAGAACATTTGATAAAATTTTAACACCTACAACCAACAGGAATTTTTAGCAAACTAGAAATAGAAGAAAGTGTCCTTAACTTGATTTTACAAAAAGTTAACAGAAACCTATAGCAAACATCATATTTAAGAGTGAAATAAAAGAATCCCAATGGCATTCTTCACAGAAATAGAAAAAACAAAATTCACATGGAACCACAAAAGATGCCCAAATAGACATGCAATTCTAAGAAACAAAACAAAACAAAACAAATTTGAAGGCATCACCCTTTCTGATGTAAAATTATATTATGAAACTATAGCAATCAAAACAGTATGGTACTGGCATAAAAACAGACACATTGACCAGTGGAACAGAATAGAGAACCTAGAAATAGATACAAATATGTATGTTCAACTAAATTTTGACAAGGATATTAAGAAGACACAATGGGGAAAGCACAGTCTCAGCAATAAACAGTGCCGGGAAAACTGGATTTCTATACGTAAAAGAATAAAATTGGACCCTTATCTTTTACTATAAACAAAATCAACTCTTATCCAAAAGACCTAAATGTAAGGCCTGAAAATATAAAACTCCCAGAAGAAAACAGAGAAAAAGCTCCTTGACATTGGCATTGGCAATATTTTTTGGATATTTCACCAAAAGCTCAGTCTACAAAACCAAAAATAGACAAGGGAGACTACATCAAACTAAAAAGATTCTATACAGCAAAGGACACAATCAACAAAATGAAAAAGTAACCCACAGACTGGGGAAAAATATTTGCAAACCATTGTCAAAAACCAAAATTACAACAAATTTAGTTTAAAGATCTAATTGGCTTTTCTTTGTGATTCTAGAATTGGGCAACATTTCATTCTATGTCCTAGATAATGTGGTAAGACAAGAAAAGAGATAAGAAGTGAAAATATTGGAAAATAAAAAGCAAGTCATTATTTGCAGATAATAATTTTATTATTATTAAGTTAAGGAGAATTAATTGGAAAAAACACATTTTAAGTGATATCAGAAAGGTGGACAGGTAGGAGAAAAAAAACTTTTAAAATGAATAGCTTTTTTATATTTAAAAATTTTTTTAATGAAGAGCTTTCTTATAGTTCCATTAAAAATTAATGGGAAAAAAAGAGCTAATGATTACATAAATAATAGGAATAAGCTTAACCAGTAGTTCAAAAAATCAATATGAATCCATCCAACCAACCTTAAAACTTTATTTAAGGCCATAAAGAAAAATTCATCAAATGAAGAGATATTCCATGTTACTATAAAGACCCAATATTGTAAAGAAGTTAATTCTCACTAAATTAATTGCTACATTCAATACAGCTCATATGAGGTCCAATGTGATTTTTTATTAGTCTTGGCAAAATAATGCTAAAGTTCACCTGGAAAATAATATGCACAAGATTGAAGAATTTTTAAAAACAATAATGAGACTTGTCCTGCTTGATATCAACACATACTACAAAGCAATGCTAATTAAAACAATGTGATATTGGTCAGAAGTTAGGGAAATAGACCAATGAAATAAAATTTTAAGAATACATGAACAGACCCTTGAAAACAGACCCATGTATACACAGTCATTCACCCCATAATGACATTTCAGTCAACAATGGACCACATATACTACAGTGGTCATAACAATAAGTTATACTATATAGCCCAGGTGTGCAGTAGGCTATACCATCTGTTTGTGTAAGTGCACTCTATGATGTTTGTACAACTATGAAACTGCTGAATGATGCACTTCTCAGAACATATCTGCATTGTTAAGCAACGCATCACTGTATAAAGGTACTTCAAAAAGTCTGTGGAAAAATAGAATTAAAAGATAATACAAATCTTTCCATGAATTTTTTGAAGACCCCTCATATATGGACACTTAGTATATACCAAGGTGGCATTTAATTTTACTGAAAAATGTGAATTTGATTTACTATTTAATATAACGGATTCTATGCTGACATGGTTCAAAAATGAAAACAACAAAAAAGTTGTACATGAAGAATGTCTTAGTTCTCTCCTGCTGCTGTAACAACTTACCGCAAACTGAGAGACATAAACAACACGAATTTTTTATTTCATCATTCTGTAGATTAGAATTTCGAGCCTGATCTCATGGGGCTGAAATCAAGGCATCAGCAGGGGTGCGTGTTTTTTGAGTCTCTAAGGGAGAAATTGTTTCCTCGCCCCCTTCAGCTTCTAGAAGTTGCTGGCATCCCTTGGCTCATGGCCCCTTTCTGGAACCTTCAAAGCCAGCAAACTTGCCTCTCTCTGTGCCTTTCTTCCACAATCACGTCTTCCTGTGACCTTTCCCTTTTGTGTCCCTCTTCTACTTTTAAGGACACTTGTGGTTACATTGGGCCCACCTGGATAATCCAGACTGTTTTCCCTATCTTTTTTTTTTTTTTTTTTTTTAGACTGGCCGCACTGCGCTCAGCCAGTGACGCACCGGTCATCCCTATATAGGATCCGAACCCGGTGGGAGTGCTGCTGCGCTCCCAGCGCCGCACTCTCCCAAGTGCGCCATGGGCTCGGCCACCTATCTTAAAGTCATTTGATTAGCAACCTTAATTCTATCTGCAACTTTATTTGGGGTGTAATTATTCTGACTACCACAGACAGGTATTATTCCCATTTCTGTCCCATCCGTCCCATTCTGACGCTTCCTGCCTCCTTCAGATAATCACTTACGTTAATTATGCTCTTGTTTATTCTTTTAGTATTTCTTTATGCAAACATAAGCAAAAAATACATATTATTGTCTCCCTTTCTTTTACAAATAATATATGTATTCTTTTCATGCCTTGCTCTTTTATCCACATAATAGTATATCCTGGTGGTCTTTCATATTGGTATTAGAGAGCTTCCTCACACTGCATAATATTCTATTGCATCAATACACCATTGTTTATTTTTAAAATGGCATTTTAAATCAGTGGGGAGAGTGTAAACTCATAAGTGCTATTGAGATTATAGAGAATGTAACACACACATATATACTGTAAATGCTTAGCAAAATATCTGAAAGAGTACATAGATTTCAGTAGAGGTTACTTTTAGAGAGGGGAGTGGGATGGGGAAAATGAAAGTAAAAAGCAACTTTCATATTTTATATAATATTTGCATATTACACACAAAATTTTTTTAATGACATATATTCATGTATTACATATAAACATTTTAAAAAATTAAAAAAGGGATGCTCCAGGTGCAATATGGAACATAAATCTTCGTGTATATCTATGATTACTTTCAACATTTTCAGAAGTGAGAAGGTACAAGGGTACTTCAAAAAGTTCATGGAAAGATTCGTATTTTCTTCTAATTCTATTTTTCCATAAACCTTTTGGAGTGCCCTCACAATGTACAATACTCCTAGAAAACTGCTCACTAGAATTAATGTCCACACCCAGCAGGGTATAGGAGAGTTCTCATTCTCCCCACTTCCTAGCCGGTAGCACTTTTTTTTCTGCCCACATTTTACTTATCAAATGTATGCTAACAAGATTTTTTCCTATTGAAATTAAATGAGTTGTTTACATAAAAAGTAAACATTTTGAATAAAAATTTGTTGTTTGTGAACAGTACTGAAAATATCAATTTTACTTGTAATAACTTTCTAGAAGTGACATGTGTTCTTTATGGACCTTTACCTTTATCTCTGATGTTTGGGGTTTGAGTACAGAGAGAGAGAGAGAGAGAGAGAGAGAGAGAGAGAGAGAGAGAGAGAGAAGCACATGAAGTCAGATTCATTTTCAGAGGATGAAGGAGGGAAGAGAGTATTTGTGAAATACCTACCATGTCCCAGCTGATATCATCTATGGTATCTTACCTGGGAGGGTATTTTTATCCTTTTCCACGGAAATTAAGGTTCAGAGAGTTTAAGCCACCACTGGGGGTACATAGCTAGAGCATGGCAGTTGGCATTTGAATCCAGGCCTGGATCCAACTGTATTAGTCCATTTCTGTTGCTTAAAACATAAGTATCTGAAACTGGGTGATTTATAAAGAAAACAAAATTTATCACTTAACAGTTTCAGAGGCTGGCAAGTCCAAAGTCCAGGGAACACATCTGGTGAGGGTCTTCTTTGGTGGTGGCTTTGCAGCAATGCAGGGGTCTCACATGGCAGAAAATGGTGGAACAGAGAAGGGGAGACTCACGTGAGCTCTCTTTTTAAAGCCCTCAGAACCACACCCCTGAACACTGTTATTAATCCACCATTATTAATCCATCCACTACAACATGGCCCTACAATCTAATCACCTCTTCAAGGCCTCACCTTTCAATTATCGTAATAGTATTTCCCACCTTCAGTAGTTACAGTAGGAATTAAGTTTCTAATATATGAACTTCGGGGACAGAATCAACCAATCCACAGCATCAAGCAAAGCCCCTGAAATTCCCACTGCCTGGAATGCTATCTTCCTTCCCACTGTCTCTTCTCTTGGGCTCTTACCAACCTCCAATGTGATGTCCCCCCCCCCCAGATGCCCCATTCAGAACCAAGAAAATAGAAGAAACAGCCTTTCCTGAATCCATAATCCCTACATCTGTTTTCTACTTTGGCTGACACTCTTGGGGCATCTAAAGCCCGAGGCCAATTTAGACCTGGAGTCCTGCATCTTGTACTTTAACCCAAAATAGTTTTCTCCTGGACAGCACAGGCAGGTGCCATTCAAGAAAAAAGGTAAGCCTGGTGTGAAGAAAATCATAGGAGTTGTAGACAGACCCAGCCATTCCCTTAGAGCGGCTTTTACTTCCAGACAGCTAATTTATCCAGATGACGGGCCCTAGACCCATAAGACCCAGCTCAGCCTGGCTGTTTGTTGAGGCACAGGCGCCTGGTGGATCTTCTGCCAATAGCTGCGGAACCCAGTCACTCTGAGACAGGGCTTGGTCTGCACCTGTATGGACACATGGGCCCTTTCAGCTTGTAGGATGTGTGCTAACTTGGAGCTGTTTGCGTTAAAGGTTCCTTTTGCCTTATCAGCAAAGAATATGGAAAACAGCTCAATTTCAGCTGATTACCCACCAAAGTGCCTGGGAGCCACTCTGTAATTTTCCCCTGCTGTTTGCTGGGCTCTTAGCAAAGTTTGCAGGAGAATTTAATGGAACGTATTCAGCCCTGCTGAATGGCAGACAGAGAAGGCACCAGCTTCCTGTTCCCTTTGTTTGGAAGCATCTGTTACCATAACATAGTAAACATTTTTTTAAACCATTCTGAGAACAGTCATCTGTGAGGCGCCTCGCCAGTGTGGCCTTAGACCCAGACTTCGGTTTTCCTGCAAGCTCACCCCAGCTGTAGCTGTCTCTTTCACCCGAGGCCAATGAGACTGGCTCTAACAAGGAGTTCTAGCAAATGGCTCCCAGCCACCTAGATGGATAAACACCAGTTAGAATCAGATGATTAAACTCTAGTCCCTGTGGCCCAATCTGACAATGGTATACTTGTCACCACAAGAAGGATGTGTAGATCAGTGCTTCTCACAGTGTACTGTGCGAATGAGTCACCTGGGGATCTTATTAAAATAAAGTTTCCTGTTCAGTAGGTCTGGAATGGGCCACAAGTTCTGCACTTTTTTTTTTTTTTTCCCCTTTTTGTCTTTTTTCGTGACCGGCAACGGATCGCAACCCTCAGTGTCGCGCCCGTACCGGACCGGGACTGGCAACGGGATCGCAACCCTCGGTGTTGCTCCCGCACCTCGCTCAGCCAGTGAGCGGCCGGTCTGTATGTGGGATCCGAACCCTCGGCGGGAGCGCCGCCGCGCTACCCAAGCGGCGCACTGTAGCAGTGCGCCACCGGGCCGGCCCAAGTTCTGCACTTCTAACAAACTCCCAGGTGATGCCGATGCTGGTGTCTCTGGCATTCACTGGGATGTTCCACTAAATGCGAACTCATCAGCACAGACTTGTATAGGACTTCTTTGTACATTCTTACGTGTGAATCTATCTCCTTTAAGTGGCATGATAATGTCATATTATATGAATACACCACAATTTAAAAAATATACTGGATATCTAGGTGCTATGGGCCAAATGTGTCCCCCCAGAGTTCATGTGTTGGAAACTCGATCCCCATTGTAACAGTGTGAAGAGGCTGGGAAAGCAGATTATGGTATTTGAAAAGTGGGGCCTTTGAGAGGTGATTGGATCATGAGGACAGCACCCTTGTGAACAGGTTAACCTATTAACGGGGTGATGGTTTAATGGGCTATCAGGGAGTGGTTCTGATGGCTTCATAAGGAGAGCAAGTGAGCAGGTTAACTGTCTTGCTCATGCCACTCTTGCCATGTGGTAACTTGTGTCGCTGTAGAAAGTCACCACCAAGAAGTAGGCCCTCGCCAAATGTGTTCCCTCGACTTTGGACTGCCAAAACTGTAAGAAATAAATTTCATTTCATTATATATTATATAGTTTCAGGTATTCTGTTATAAGCAGCAGAAAGTGGACTAATAGACTAGGTTTAGAGACAGACGTGCTGTAAGAAAAGCGGGTGTCAAGCAGTACTGCTTAAAACACACTTTCAAAAATCATATCATATTAGTGTGTGGATGTAGATATATATATATATATATAATCAAAACAACCTAATTTTTTGTCTCTTTGTGATAGACAAAGCTCCGCATCGGATGTAGCCTTAAACACTCTCACTTTGGATCTGGCACCTGGAAGAGAAAGGTGGGTGTGGTCTCCCTGCTTTCCACTGGGAGTCCCAGGACTCAGGACTCTGAGTTCTAAAACTGGAAAAATCCAAGGCAAAGTAGGAGGACATGGTCACCCCAAGCTGCTTTCTCCCCAAGAACTTCCTCTTGGGGCAAGCTGCTATTTCTGAGCCTGCCAGGTTGAAGTGATAGAAGGGCCAAGGCGTGCAGGTGCAGGAGAGTTCTCACCTGGACTGGGGGCTTCCTGAGCTGATGCTAAAGCTGCCTCTGCCCCCAGCCCGTGGACAGAGCTGGCTTCCAAGCAGGCCCAGCAGGGGTTACAGCCCATTCTCTGGGGAGGTGGAGCATTTGGTGGACTCCTCAGATTATATATGTATGCATATAAATATATATATGTATGGATGTATATATAGTATATAGATGTATATGTGTTTGGATGTATATAGGTGTATACTTATACATGTGCGTGTACACAGGTATGCATATATACACATCTACAAATGTAACTTGCAATGAGTATGTGTTATATTTATAAATTACAAAAAAAGACGCAGATGTGATTGTGTCAGAAAAACAGGAGGAAAAGTCTAAACTCATTACTAATTTTCTAATTGTATTTAATTTACATAACAGTTAGCCCTAATTAAAATGGAAGATTTTTTGTGTTGCAAAAATGATTAATTAATAACTGCACCCATTACTCCTACAAAAACCATATTCAAACTTAAACAAAATGATGAGGAAAAAAACTCACTTGGAAAAGCTGTCCTCCAGGCTTTGTCTCCTTGAGCTATTTAGGGGAGACAACGGAGACTTTGAAGCCAATGGCTGTGGGGTTTCCTATTTGCACTGGTGCTGGATCAGTCGGCATGCACACTGCCATGTGGGCTTGCACTGAGGCCGGGATGCTCCATCTCTGCAGGCAGTTTGATGAGCAGGTGGTTTGATGAGCGGACGCTCTGTTAGTGGTCTTTGGGGCTGAACTGTCATGTCTCAGAGATTTGCTTCTTTCGAGCTGTCACATCGTTACCTCATAAACTGTAGGTGAATAGCTCATCGCAAGACCCTTCCCTTGAAACGCAACCTGTCAACAGCGAAATTCTCCTACATACCTTTTACTTCCACTTTCTCCCATGTCAGAAACCGTGGAAACCCAGGCCTCTGGCTGGCCCTGAGTCCAAGTTTCTGTGCCACCCTTCAATGTGTGAGAAAGGTTATGCCTGTGGCCTCTGAGAATGACCTTGAGGAAGGCCCGCTCTCAGCTGGAGGCATGGAGAGGACAAAATGCTGCAGGTGGCACCAGTGGGCCCAAAGCCTTTCATGAGACCCCACAGTAAAAAGTCCTGCATCTTTCAAATACTTGCTTTGTGTCTCAGAATGGTGCAAACCTCAAGAGCCTAAGCGTGCAGAATTAGAAATATTGCAGAAGGTTGGGAAATTCTAAATTCAACCATATCCTATTTCACAGAAATTAAGAAATTCAACTACATAAGCATTAGGAATGTTATAAATGTGTATGTGTGTATGTATATTCTTATATATATTATTGGCTTAAAATAATATGTATCTTAAAATTTTTATCTTAAATCCATGTTTTTAGCTTTAAATATGAATAAAATTATCTTAAAATTCATATTTATCTTACAATCTGTATTTTATCTTGAAATATTTCATCTTAAAATGCTTTCACCTTAGAGTCAGTGTTTCTCACCCAGATTTGCAAGCTTGACCCGGCTCCCCTCCCTGCATCCCTGCTCCCCAGCCTGCAGGTCCAACTTCCACTCCAGGCTGCAGCCAGTGTGATCTTCATTCAGGTCTTCTACAGAACTTCTTTCAAGTCTCTGGGTTTGTCTCATAAACTGTGCCCCTGCCTGGAACATTCTTCCTTCAGTCTCTCCCCAGCCACTTTCCAGGCATCCTTTCTGTCTCTCATACTTAGCACTTTCTCTTGGAAGCCTTCAGGGCCACCAGGTGCCCTCTCTGGGTTCCAGTCAGCTTCCCTTGCTTAGCACAACCCTAGGCACCTTGTGCCCCACATGTATGCACAGGTGAGGGCGGGGAGGCCACCAGCTCTGCTCTGGGCTGTATCCACGACATCTGACACAGCCTTGACTTGGCAGGTAAGTGCTCAAAACTATCAGATCACCAAAGAGAAAATATGGAAAAATGAATGAATATGCTTTTCTTTACTTATAAGACAGGATGTTGGGTGATTTGTCCCCCTTTTTCATATTATAAACAAAATGATCTTTAGTTTTCTTACTTCCTTTAAGATTTTGTCCATATATACCTGTTTTAATAGTCGTTATTAAATGTTTTATTCTGTTTTTTTATTATTGTCATTATTCAGGAAGATAGTGTATTAACATATTCTATTTTTCTATGTAGTTCTTCATAATTATATTTTTATTGGTTGTATAATGTATTGAATTGATATGTTCTGCCTTTCTTAACTATCCTCTTAATTTTGTGATTGTATCTGGTGTAGTGAATTCTCTAAACTCAGTGAGGTGCAGGCATGCCCAGTCCGTTGTTTTTTCCCAATCACCATGTCCCTCCGCTGTCCTTCAGTGGCATTCTGGGATGATCCTGTAGCTTTAAAGTCATTTCTCATTAGTAGAAGTTCTGGCTGGTCCAGTTTAAAACCCAATCTCATCTTGTCTTCACCCTCCTTCCGTGGCTAAATCATGGTCTTTGGAATGTGTATTTGGGAGGGGATATGTTTTGTTTTTTCACTCCTGTCTTTCCAGAGGGGGTGGGTGGGGAGGAGGGAATTAGAGAGATGGGGGAGGCTGTGCTACTCAATGTCACCTGTCATTGGTGGGAGGCGGCCATGATCTTTCTACTGGTCACTCTGGTTGCCTGCTGGTGGGTTCTGCTGACATGGTCTTTGTCTCGTGTGATTTTCTAGGCATGTGTTCCTGGTCCCCTCTGTCACTGAGGCTCTCATGCCATTGGCTCACACCCTCAACCCCCTGTCTCAGTAGGACATTACCTCCCTTGGCCAGTGGGCACCACTGTTCTTGCCTCTCTCTTTACCTGTCAGTTCCTTCATGAAAGCCAGGAAAGCCACTGTTTCTCCTCCATATTCTTCAGGGGTCACAGGGGAGTGTAAGGTGGAAAGTCATTTTTACCCAAGCACAATCACACAATGATTGCTTCTTGCTGCTAGTACTAGCTGCCCCAGCAAGTTCTCACCCTCAGAAATCCCCAGCTGAGAAGCCATCCTCAAAGTGGACCTGCCAGTAGGTATGCTTCCAGCCAGCAGGTGGCTGCCAGGCTCCTCCTGCCTGCAGGCACCTTCAATCTTGACTACAAGGGAGAGAGGGGAGGGCAAACTTCCTTAGCATGAACACTGTATTCCCGATGACTCCAAATTCCTCTCCCTGGGTGGTCTGCTGGGATTGGTGGGGCTGACGGCTGGGGAGGCCTCATTTAGCACATGTCTGGCACTAATTGTTTTCTGCTCAATTAAAAATGTTGAGAGATGGTTATATTTGTTATCTTGGTTGTGGTGATGTTTCCTGGATGTACACATATGCTGAGGCTTATCAGATTGTGTGCTTTAATTATGTGCAGTTTCTTGGATATCAATTATATCCAAATAAAGCTGTTAAAAAATGTTGGGAGGGACTTACTACCTGATTATCATCTTCAACATTTAATTACAGTATAGAAAATAATGCTTCATGAACACTTTCATACATGTAGGTTTTTGTTGTTGTTGTTGTTGTTGTTTTTGCTCTTTCCTTAAGACAAATTCTTAGGAGTTAGATTACTAGCTAAAAGATAAAAGCCATTTTTATAGCTCCTGATACATCTTACTATATTGCTTTTCCAGAGGATTGTGCCAATTTCTAATGTAGCAGCAAATATGAATATACTAGTTTAATAGCAACCTTACACTTGAGTGTTATTAAAAAAAATTGTTCCTGGAGATAAAATAGTACATTAAGTTTTATTTCTTTGATTAATATAAAGGATAACACGTGTGCATAGTAGACCAATTTGTATTTCTTCTTATGAGAACTGCCTGTTCTTGTCCTTATTTACCTACTAGGGTTTTGATGTTCTCTTATTTTGGTTTCTCTAAATGTTGTCATAAAGTTGTTTGTGAAATAAAACAAATGTTTTCACAGAAAGTAGCGTTTATTCCCATGGTTAGAATTTAGAAGCAAACTGACCAGGGTAAGCAAGACCTGGTTGCATGTGGGATCCATCGCTGCCTCTGCCAGTTTCTGAAACAAGGGAAGGGTACTCCCTCTGTGTAGGCAGGTCAAATGTGTTTTTCCAGGTGTCTCTGCCTGCCACTAGTCACACAGTCTCCCTGGTTGTTACCACTTTTACTCTCTAAGTTTTCTGAAGCTTATCTTATTAGTGTTGCATGTTTCCTTTTAAGACAGTGATTTTTAACCTGGAAGAGTAGTAGACATAGGGATTGGGAAGGACAGGGGTAGGAGTGTCATGTGCAATTTTTAAAAAGTCTATGGAAGTAATTCAATCTTCCTGTCAAGGCAGTCATGGTTTTATTTATAGTATTTTGAAATTTCAAATAGTGAAAAGGATTTATGGGCATAAATAATGTACAAAAGATTTTTATAAATGTCAAAACAGAGCAGAGCCTATAAAAACTTGAGAAACTCTGTTCTCACCTTTTTTTAAAGATGGTGGTAATAAGATGTTGGTCATATTTTAAGCTGGTAACCAGAATGCTGATAGAAATACGGACAGTAAAGGCCATTCTGAGGTCTTTGATGTAAATGAGAAGGAGCTTATTAGAAACGGGGAAAATCACCCTTGCTATGACCTGGCAAGGGACTTGGCTGCATTCTGCTCATGCCCCAAAACTTCATGGAATGTGGAACTTAAAGGCCCTTAACCAGAGTATTTGGTGGAAGAAATTTCTAGGCAGCAAAGCATTCAGGAAGCTTCATGGTTACTTGCAACAGCCTATGCTGAGTTATGGCAGAAAAGGCATGATGTAAAGCCAGAATTTATAATTCAAAAAAAAAGCAGAGGGCAAAAAATTAGAAAACTTTCAGCCTGGCCATGTAAAGAGTGAAAAAGTATCTTTGGGAAAGGAAAGCAAGGGTGTAGCCCAGCGACCATTTGCTAAGGAGATTAGCACAGCAGAAAGGGAGTATCAAGAGTGGAAAAAAGACTCCAAGGGCATTTCAGAGATCTTTGAGGATGCCGCTCCCATCACAGGCCCACAGGCCTAGTGAGAGAGAATGTTTTCAGGGATCAGGCCAGAGGTGCCCTCCACAGCTTCACTTCTTTGAGCTACCTTGGCATGCTAGTGCCTGCACCCTGGCTACTCTTGTTGTTCCAGCTGTGGCTGAATTGGCACCAGGCTTGGCTGGATCTGCAGCTTTGGAAGCTATGAGCCAGAAACCTTGGCATTGTCCACATGGCATGATGTCTGCAGGCTCCTAGAATGCCAGAGCTGTGCCACCCAGATTTCAAAGGATGTGTGGAAAAGCCTGGGGCCCCAAGAAGAGATCTATTTCAGGAGTGGAGTCACTGCAGACATCCTTCACTAAAGCAATGTCAAGTGGAAATGTGAGGTTGGAGTTGCAGCAGAGAAATCCCACCAGTGCCATGCCTAGTGGAGCCATGGGAGTGGGACTCCCATGGAGATCCCAGACTTGTGGAGCTACCAGCATGCAATGCCAGCCTGTGAGAGCTAAAGCATGGCCAAAAACAAGGAAAGTTGTAGGAGTGGAGCTACTGAAGGACTTCGGGGTCCAAACTCCATACCAACATACAGAGGACTTTGAACATAGAGTCAAGGTATATGATTAGCCAGCTGTAAGATTTAATGCCTGCCCTGCTGGGTTTCACATTGGTTTGGGACCTGCTGTACTTTTCTTTTGGCCTCTGTCTCCCTTTTTGAATGGGAATATGTACCCTATGCTTGTCCTACCATTGTATTATGGCAGTAGATAACTTGTTTTGATTTCACAGATAAGACTTTGGACTTTTTGAGCTGGTGCTGGGACAAGTTAAGACTTTAACTTGGGGACAAAATGAATGTACCTGTGAGAAAGGACATGAACTTTGAGGGCCAGTGGTGGAATGATATGGGTAGAATTGTGTCCCCTAAATTTTTGTGTATTTAAACTTGATCCCCACTGTGACAGTGTTAAGAGGGTGGGAAATCTTATTGTGGTGGGGCCTTGAAGAGGTGATTAGATTGTGAGGACCATGCCCGAGTGAACAGATTAATCCATTGATGGTTTAATGGTGGTCGTGGGTGTGCTTCTGATGGCTTTAAAAGGAGAGCATGTGAGAAGCTCTTTCTCTCTACTTTAAGCCATCTACCATGTGATACTTTATGGTGCTGTGTAGAGTCACCACCAAGAACAAGGTCTTCACCAAATGTATTCCCTGGACTTTGGACTTCCCAGCCTCTGAAACTGTAAATATTGTTTCTCTACAAATTACCCAGTTTCAGGTATTTCTGTTATAAGCAACAGAAATGGACTAACACAAAGACCAATACAAGTCTGTCTGTCTGTTCTTACCACTACTATCCGACATTATATTGGCGGTTCTAGCTGGTGCAATGAAGTAAGAAAAAGAAATAAAAGTCATGTATATTGTAAAGGAATGACTAAACCTGTCTTTATTCATAATTAACATAACTGTTGATGTAGAAATGGTATGGAATCTACAAAAGGACTACCAGAACTAATATAGAACTTATTCTATCATTTTTTTCCCATGAATTTTAAAGCTCCATTATTAGGTGCATAAATGTTGAGGATTTTTATGTACTTATGATGAATTAACCTCTTTATGATGATGGAATGACCTACCTTTTCACTGGTAATACATGGTATTTGCTCTGAAATATACCTTATTTGATATTAAAAGTTACTCTACATTTTTTTATTACTATGGCACATTTTTCCATCCTTTTACTTTTAACCTAGTGCAATTCTTATAGGCAGCATGTAATAGAATCTTGCTTTGTT
>NW_007730016.1:209939-211442 GCF_000696425.1 Galeopterus variegatus
CCTTTTACTTTTAACCTAGTGCAATTCTTATAGGCAGCATGTAATAGAATCTTGCTTTGTTATCCAATATGTCAATCAGTGTCTTTTATTTGGGATATTTCAACCATTTATATTTAATGTGGTTATTGATATAGTTAGATTTAAATCTACCACCTTGCTATTTGTTTTCCATTTGTCCTATCTGCCCTTTGTTCCTTTTTTTCTCTTTATGACTTCTTTTGAATTGAGTACTTTCTATTAATGATTCCCATTTGTCTTTTTTGCTGACTTGTTATAACTCTTTGTTTACTTTAGGATTTATTCTGTGCATCATAAACTTATCACAGTCTACCTTCAAATTATTATACCACTTTACACAAAGTGTAATAACCCTCCAACAGGGCCGGCTGCTTAGCTCACTTGATTAGAACATAATGTTGACAACTCCAAGGTTGAGAGTTTGAATCCCTGTACTGGTCAGCCACCAAACAAAAAATAAAAAACAAAAAGAACCCTACAATTCTATACTTCTGTATTTTTGTTTCTCTTTTTTTGTCTTTGTGCTGTTATCATATACTGTATTTTGCACATGACATAAATTCCACAATATACTATAATTATTTTTGTTTGAATAATCAATTACCTTTTAAAGAATTTTAAATAAGAAAAAAGTACATATTTACCTGTGTATTAATCATTTTTAATGGTCTCAATTCCTTTAGGTAGATCTTGTATCATTTTCTATCTTGTATCATTTTCCTTCTGCCTAAAGGACTTCCTTTAACATTTCTTGTAGTGTAGGGTTACTGGAAATTAATTCTTTCAGACATTGTATATTTGAATACATCTTTATTTTGCCTTTATATTTAAAAGATATACTTGTTGAGGATGGACATATGTTGGCAGGATTTTGTTGTTGTTGTTTGTTTGCTTTTTACATTCAGTATTTTAAAGTTGTTGCTCCTGTATCTTCTCATTTATATTGTTTCTGAAGAGAAATCTGCTGTCATACTTATTTTTGTTTCTCTGTTTATAATGTACTTTTTTGTCCCTCTGGCTGGTTCTGAAACTTCTCTTTATCTCTGGTTTTGAGCAACTTGGTTATGACGTGCCTTAGTGAAAGTTTCTTTGTTTCTTATGCACAAGTTTCACTGAGATCCTTGGATCTAAGGTTTTAAAGTTTTCATCAGATTTGAAAAATACCCAACTATCACTTCCTTAAATATTTTTTCTTTACTCCCTTCCTTGCTCTTCTCCTTTGGGGACTCCAGTTGCACTTATATTAGACTTCTTGAAGTTGTTCCTCAGATCACTGGTGCTCTTCTCTTTTCTGACACACACACAAAAAGAACTTTTGTCTCTATGTGTTTTATTTTGAATAGTTTCTATTGCTGTGTCTTCACATTCTTTAATCTTTCTTTTAAAGTGCTTAATTTCCTGTTAATCTAATCCAGTATATTTTTCATCTCAGATATTGTAGTTTTCATCACTAGAAGTTACATTTGAGTTTTTCTTACATTTTAC
>NW_007730017.1:0-660 GCF_000696425.1 Galeopterus variegatus
AAGTGGGAGCTATCCTGAAACCGCCGAGGTAGTACTGTCCAAGTAAGTCATTGGGAATGACGTGTGTCAGGACTAAACAGTATGAGCTGTTAGGCTTTATAACCAGAAGGATGGGTGTATTAAATGGTGAGTGGGTAGGCCGTGAGAGATGAGAAGAAAGGAGTTTGTGTACAACGGGTTTTAAGCCTATTAGGTGTTTGTTAGTGATGGGGTACTGTCGGACATTAGGGAACAAAGAGGGGTCCCACAATTTAACAAGGATAGGGGAATAGTGCGTAGCAATGGAGAAGTATCCCATACTACAGGATTAACCTTATCTGAGGGGGAGGGGAAGGTGGAAGCCCCAGGAGCCAGCTCTAGGTGCGGCCTGTAACAGGAATATTATAGCTGGAGTTAAAGTGTTTAGGGTAAGAGTAGCTTTTAATTTGAATGTCCCATCCCAGTAAAGGGGGTCGGGCATTGAGGCACTTGTAAGAATTTGTGTGGGGCCGACCCTGTGGCTCACTCAGGAGAGTGCAGCGCTGGGAGCACAGTGCTGCTGGGGGCGCCTGAGGCCGCAGGTTTGGATCCTATATAGGGATGGCCGGTGCGCTGCGAATGACACCAAGCCAAGGGTTACGATCCCCTTACCGGTCACCAAAAAAAAAAAAAAAAAAATTT
>NW_007730017.1:882-1801 GCF_000696425.1 Galeopterus variegatus
CCTCTCTGGCAAGTGGCACAGTCAATCCCCCAGTGAACTGGCCATTTGTGAGGATGGGTTAAGACAGACCCATGCCAAGTGACTGGTTGACTGAATTTGAAGCAGTTCCCGGGTGGCTTGCTCCTATAGGCAGCCAGCTCTGGAGTATGTGAGCCTTGGATGGCATTAGCCAGGAGGTGGTATTTGGTCTGATCTCTTATAGTTTTTTGAATATCAGGGGCTGACTGGGTAATGATATGAGTGTAAGAAAGCCATACCTACAGGGGAGTTTGGGTCTATACATGTGTATTCATTTAAAGCCTCAGAGAGGTGGGTTAGGAACTCGCTGGGATCTTCAGTGGATCTCTGTGTGATCTCTCTAAGCTTGTCATAATTGACTGACTTGTGAGTAGCCTTTTGGAGGCTGTGAAGTAGGTGTGTGATCAGATTATCCTGGAGATCCTGATCCCCATGGCTAGCCTGGTAGTTCCAATTTGGGTCCATGCAAGGAACAGCAACAGCTCCCATAGGCTGCCTATTATTTTGAGCATGTACCCGAGCCGCCATCCAGACCTGCTCCCTATAATGGACTCAGACAATTCCTTCCATCCCAGCCACTTCACGGAAGGGTTATAAAAAGCCAGAGCTGAGGTGGGGTTGTTACCCAATGAAGGGGGAGAAGGGGAGGAGTTGGGCTGAGGACGAGCATCTGGAGGCCAGGTGTGGAGAAGAGAGAAATGTGAAGGGCTGACAGATCAGGAGATTGATCCGAGTCTGGAAGGAGAAGTCGAGCATGAGCTACAAGAATTTGAGACATAGGACAGTTTTAACAGAGAGAAGAACGTGTTCAGAGATAGGAGAAGACCTGAACAAGGAAATTCTACAGCTTTTGCCATTTTGGTGAGTGTCTAAATCGAGTGCCATCTTGTGGCCACTGGGA
>NW_007730017.1:2584-3880 GCF_000696425.1 Galeopterus variegatus
TAGTCGGAGGAACCGCAGAAGCAAGCAGGACAGACCCACTGACTCACTGAATTGAGGCCAGTGTTGGATGCGTTGGTCTGAAAAGGCAAAAGGAGAGAGAATCCTGAGTGTACCTGTTTCTGGCAGGTCCGGGAAGGGCGGCTGAGGACCAATCACCCCAAGAGAGAGGGGATCGTCCACAAGGTCAGCCAAAACCCTTTCTGGGTTTCGGCACCAGGATGAAAGAAAGTGAGCCGAGATGCTGGGTACCATTCAAGCTTTATTAAAGGAAAAGAATCTACCAGGCTGCACTCAAAGTGGGGAACAGCCCAGGGCTGCCCTGAAAATGGGGGACAGCACCAGATGTGGGGGTGGTAAAGCTTATATAGTGCACCAAGGGCTGGCTGATACCATCAAGGAGGGTCATTATGCTAATGTGTATCAGGATGGAGAACTGTGTCCTTGTGGAAGCAAAAGGGTTTCTGTTTAAGTCAGGAGGCTTCTCGTAAAGGGAAGGGGGGAGGGGAGGGGAGGAGGTGGGTGGTGCCATTTTGTATTGGGCTTGTCTAAAGTGGCGCTGGTTTCGTTGCAGATCTATTACTTAAAACTTTAACTGTCATCAGCAAAACGAAGGTAGTTGTGATACAGAAGAAAGGACATAAACTCAGAGGCAGATCTGAGTTCATTATTGGCTGTGGAACCTTAGATATAGCACCACCTCTCAATCTGTATCCTAATCTGTGAAATGGAAATATAAGAACACAGGATAGCTATATGCTTTATATGAAATAACTTGAAAATATAGTGTATACTTAAAGTTTTTAGAAATTGAAGACATTATTGATATATTTACAACTTATCAAACTAAGAGAATAAGTGGAATGAGACATTCATTTACTAAGGCCCCAATGACAGTAATGTCCTAAAACATTAAGTGGGAAAAAAGCTCAGGATTAAATAAGGAAGTAAAACATCTGCAGAACTAGATTACACTTTTTAATAGCTGAACAAGATGTTTCTAAAGCTGACCCAAATAAATCAATTCATTCACTCAACAAATGCTTACTGGAAAAAAAAATCACCTCCTATACCTTTTGTTGAGCACTGGAGATAAAACAGGGAGGAAAATCAGCCTTGTCCCTGACTTCACTGAACTCAGCAGACAGTAACAAATAATTAGCTAAATACATGGAATTGTATAACGGGGTTTAGTGCTACAAAGGAAAGATTCATGGTGCTGTAGAGTGTATACTAGAGAGTTATGACCTAAAAATGGAAATTTAGAGAAAATGTCCTTGAGTGATTTGTACGCTGAGA
>NW_007730017.1:4404-10598 GCF_000696425.1 Galeopterus variegatus
ATAACGGGGTTTAGTGCTACAAAGGAAAGATTCATGGTGCTGTAGAGTGTATACTAGAGAGTTATGACCTAAAAATGGAAATTTAGAGAAAATGTCCTTGAGTGATTTGTACGCTGAGATCTAAAGGAAGAATAGCTGTTAACAAGCAAAGAGAACAGTAATAAGTGCAAAAGCTCCATGGCAAGAGAAATAACAAAGCATCAGAGAAATGGAAAGGTATTTGTGGCTGGAAGATGAAACAAAAAGAAAATAGGACTCTGACCAAGAAGAATATTGAGGCCTAAGTTAAGCAATGTTGGTTTGTATCCTAAGAATGGTGGGAACCTCAAGTATTTTAGGAAGATTAAAGTGGATATGTAGAAACTATTTGTGAAGTATGCATAAAGCAAATGTACTTCACAGGGCCTGGTTTTCCAAAGCCTTGCAGTTTCAAATACTGACCTTGCAAAGGACAGGAAATTTTCCCCACGCTATGGTCTCTGTTGTAAAATAAAGAATCGTAACACAGCAAGGTTGCTAGCTCAGTAATCAATTACTGATTGGTATGTAAAGATAATGGGAAATTGCTGTAAGAAGAGAATGTTTGCTAAAATTAAGCTTTTGTTAGTGGATCAACTTAATTGCATTATAGAATGTCACCTTGCTTGTCTTACTGAACTTTACCAGCTTCTATTGTTAAACTTGTTAAACTATACTTAGCAAAACCCCCACCTATGTTCTCTTCCTGTAACTTCCTGGTCTGGAGAATAAATGTGGGAAGAGAACCCCAATTCATGGTTAATTTTCCAAATGGAAGGAACGCCTCTATCTTGAGGGTACCAGGAGATTAACCCCTTTTTGGGGCTTCTCGCTGCTCAGAAGAGATGGGCTTTTAGTAATCTTTGGCAGCTTCATGACCCAGGGGAAAAGGGGTGACAAATCCGTGGGAGGCAAAGTAACAATTATTCAAGATGCTACTGCAGTAGTCTCACAGGAGAGATTAATGAAACTTGGACCATGGTGGGGCAATATAGATGGAAAGTGGGAAATAAGCATGCAGTATTTAGGAGAAAAGACTAACAGGACTTGGAGATGAGCTGCCATTTTATCAGGTAGAATTCTTACTAGCAGCAACAGTATAAGGGCTGAAGAGAAGAAAAAGGTTTACTGAGGTCCATGGCTACCATTACATCTACTTCCTTTTCTGCCAGCTATTCACAAATCTCCCGTCCTTTTCTTATTTGCTGGGAAAGCAGTAAAGTTGGTAGGTAGGGGCCACCCTTGACTCCAACTCTGATCCTTATTTCCTTTCCCTTCTCAAGGACCATCAGGAAACAGTTCTCAGGACACTGATTCTACCTGAGAATTAACTAGCTCAAATTTCAGGTATCCTATGGTCTCAGTGTAAATAATTTAAATTAGAACAAAAGTAAAAGATCCACTGATAAATAAGATGAAATCTATGTCCTCATGGAGTTACCATTCTAGTGGAGAGATGGGAAATAAATAAGCACACAATTGAATGATGAGTGTCTTGTTAGACGTCCACAAATACACAGCTGGATGCCATCTTTGCTCTCATGTAGAACACTAGACTGAGCTATTTTGGAAAAAACAGTTGCTCCTGTGGGTAGTTTGCCTGTGAGTAGAACTAAGCCTACTAAAGAGCTCTGCATATATTAAAATGAAAACCCCATATACCCTGGCCTACAAGGTTCTGTATGATCTGGTCCCTCCACAGCTCTACTATGTCATAGGCCCTAGAGGTAAAAAAAGAAAAAAGAATCCATCACTGCACTCAAGATAGTGATTTCAAAGAAGTTCAATCTATTGCTACAACTTGAATGAAACACTGAAGATATCCATTCTAAAAATCTCTGACATTTATAAAATGTCTTATGTCAGAAAATGTTTTCCAAGATTTAAATACTGTGAAGTTTAATTCTCTAGCATTAAAATTATCTCACAGCAGCTGGCCAATAAGTTCAGCTGATTGGAGCACAGCCTTATAACCCCAATGGCATGGGTTTCGATCCCCATACTAGCCAGCTGCAAAAATAAATAAATAAACAAATAAATTTTTTTACCACATGGGCAAAGTAGTGCTATTTCTCATCACCAAATCAATCACCTGCTTCAATATCATGTATGATACAGTAGGATTTAAAAGAAAATAGGCCATTCCCTTCTTAAACTACAGTTAAGGTTTTAGTAAAGTTTTATTTGAGAAATTAATGATAAATAAATTTGTAAAATGAGGGAGTTTATAATTATCAGATTACACTTTATTCCTATGTTACGTAAAATTTTGTAAGCAGAATGAGGTCCGTCCCTCAAGCTGCAGTGGCAATTTAACACACTAAGAGCTCTCTTTCAGAATTCACACATAGGTCTAGGATAGCAAAATGCAACATCATCACTGTAGTCCCAGTGAAGCTGCAGCATAACTAGAAAATGTTGATGCAATCAAACCATCTTCTATTACCTTAACTGCTGGCCCCAAGAACATATGCTAAACAGACTGGCAAAGAAAAAGTAGAAAAAACCTTTTCCCCAGCTCATCTCAGCTTCCTGTGTTCTCATGACACTTTTAACTAATAGCCTTGGTCCTCCATATTTGCTGATTTTGCTGTTATCATGAACTATAATATTTATTTTGGGAAAACTCAAAGTTTTTGTTCATTACTAAAGTGGCAGCTATCCCCAGAATCTGAAGGTAGCCGTTCTAACTACAGCAATGGGAACTTTCAGCATATTCAGGGCAACCAGTAACAGGTTTTCCTTATCTAAAATTTGTATTTTATACCCACATTCCAAACTAAGACAAGTTGAAGACTCCAAAGGAGTAGTGTGAGGGGAAGACAACAACAACAACAACGCTTAACTCACACTCTTTCATGCAGACCCAAAATCTCAGAAGACAACACTTAACAGAAAAGCCAGTGTGAAAACTGCTGTCTTTCCTGCTGAAGTAACATTCAAAGTCTCATGCAGTCTCTAATTTCTTGTTTTAGTATGTTTCTGGAGAAGCAGAATCTTGAGTGAAGTTAAGTGCTTTTCAACAAGCAAATGTTCACATTCTAAATAAAGAAAACTTTAAAAACAAAAATCCAAAGGCTACATTTTCCATAATTCCATTTATATAACGCTCTTGAGATGACAAAATTATAGTGATATCAGTGATAGCCAAGGGTTACCCTTGGAGGAAGGATCTGACTATAACAGGGGAGCACAAGAGTTTCTTGGTGGTAATGGAGCAGTTCTATATTCTGATAGTGGTGGTTGCATGAATCTACACGTGATAAAATTACTTAGTACTACTTATACACACACACACAGGTGAAATCTGAATAAGGAATGTAGTTTAGTGAATACTACTACACCAACATCAATTTCCTAGTTTTGATAATATACTAGGATTATGTAAGATGCTATCATTCGGAAAAGCTTGGTGAAAAGTAAACAGTACTCTCTCCACTGTTTTTGCAACCTCTGTGAGTCTTAAATTATATAAAAATAAAGAGCCTTTTAAAAAATCCCATTTTTGGTAATGTTTTGTTCACAATATTGCAAGAAATCAATCCAATTGAGAGTTTAAGTTTTTAAACACTTTTCAAAAATGGTTTTGCTTGGAAATACTGGACAGAAGTATAGAGTTATAATCTAACACTGAATAGAACAAGATTTTTGTACCAAGGTAAAAAATATATTTCATGATAAAAAAAGTACTTATCAAAGTTACTATAAATGCTGATGATATTATTGGTCCTCCATTAAATTAGACAACATTCTTTGTATATGATGCTTTACAACAGATATGTCCATCTTAGGGAAATCAAATTAATTATCAATTGAATTCATAATAAAAATTATATTGGGTCACTATAGTTTTGTTCATACACATAAACTACAATTTAAAACAGCTATTTTATTTCACACTTCCCTATATAGAGGTCGTTGGGGTTTTTTTCTTTACTCTTTTTTTTTTTCCCCTTTTTGTCTTTTTTTTTTTACTGACCGGTAACGGGATCGCAACCCTTGGTGTCACACCCGCACCGGGGACCGGCAACAGGATCGCAACCCTCGGTGTTGCACCCGCACCACGCTCAGCCAGTGAGCGGGAACCGGTCTCCACATGGGATCCGAACCCTTGGCGGGAGCGCCGCCGCACTCCCAAGCGGCACTCTCCAGTGCGCCACTGGGCCGGCCCTACATATAACTTTCCAATGAGGAATCCATTTTAACTAAAAGTATCTTGAATGTGAAACAGTAAATACAACGTGGAGTTAGCTTAATATAGTATATTCAGATTTCATGTAGTTTCATGTTTTTAATGACTTCCTCCTTTAATCAAAGGGGGAACAGTGATATGTTCTATTAGAAAAAAAAAACATAGAATGCAAACAGTTCTTTTCATTAAAACAACAAATAAATGCCAGAGCTTCACACAATAACTGTTTAAAACAATAATTACATTAAATACCATATCTACATAATAAAACTTACTAGCCTTTTTAGAGACTCATACACCATTTATTGTTCCAGGCCCGAGTTAGAATGAGAAAAATACTGGGATTCAACAAACAAGGGTCCTATATCAGGAATATAGTGATCTTTAAAATATGATACTTTTCCCAGCCCTTACAGTTCACTGAACTACATATCAATTTAGGAAAATGACTCAATTTTGAATATATGATCTCTATGACCTCAGCTAGGCAAGGTGGTTAGACAATATAGATTTCATGTAATGGAAACTGTTGTCTTACATGCCTAGCTTCCAGTCCCTCTTCTTTAGGAGACACTAATTTTCCTTTGACAACCATCCAGGGGTGAGAATATAATTTGGCCCTGAAAATTGCCTGATACAAAGATGAGCAAGAGCCAAGCCAAGCCAAAGACAGCCAGCCTTGAGACTTTTGCTGGGACTACCAGCAAAAATGTGCTCTTTCCTTTGAAGCAAGTTGAATGTCATCCTGAGAATGAATTCAATCTAGAGGGAAGCAATAGCCTAGGGATGAAGAAAAAACAGATGTTTGGAGTCATGTAAATACCTGGATCTAGCAATACTGAAGCTTTTAGGTTACATAAGTTTAAAAAAAAAATTACCTTTTCTACCTGCTTTGGCTTATTTCCTTTCCAATTAAGAGTGTGACTAATAAAATTCATTGAATAATCTCCAAATTATTCACAGCTCTAAAATCTCATGAGTTTAAATTTAACAAAAGCTTTTAGAAATAAAAGGAAACTCTATTGTTGAATGAAATATCTACTCTAAGAATGTTTAAAAGATTAAGCAGTGTGTTCTAGTGAAGAAAAAAATGGACCATTCAGTTGAACAATCTGAATATAATCCTGACCCTTCCAATCTGCAGTGTGAATCTGACAACTTAATCTCTCTAGGCCTTTAACAATGAGAGACTATGAGGGGTAAACTGAATAGATAGCCCTAAAGCATTTACAAAGTCCTTATTTTAAGTGTTATAAGAAAATTGTCATCCTCGCTTAATCTGACTATAAAAAAGTGGCTATCTCTCCTTATTTTATTCCTCCATTAAACATTTAGAGTGCTTATTGTTTACCAGGCACTGTACTAGGTACTGAGAAGACAGGGATGAATAAGACCCTGACCCTGACATCTAAGGGCTCAAAGTCTAGGTGGGAAGAAAAACACCTGGACATCTACATAATTATCCTATGTGATAAGTAAAAAAGAAAATATAAGTACTGTATACATGAAGTACAAAAATAGCCAGGGAGTGACTATCGGGAAGAGTGAGGAAAGGCTTCACAGAGCAATGACGTCTGAAATGGATTTTAACAGATGAAAAGAAACTTGCCAAATCAACAAGAGGAATAGAATAATCCTAGGCTGAAGAAATAAGTTGTTCAAAGGGATTTATAAGCAGTTCAGTATTGACACAGCACAAAATAAGATGAGATGGCAAGGAAACGAATGTCAAGAGCTACTCCAGAATTATAAAGGGTTCCATATGCTATGATAAAAAGGATAGAATTGACCCTGTAAACACCGATGAGCCACCGTAAGCATTTTATTTTATTATTTATTTATTTATTTATTTATTTTGTCTTTTTTCCGTGTCCGGCAACGGATCGCAACCCTCAGTGTTGCCCCCGTACCGGACCGGGGACCGGCAACGGGATCGCAAGCCTCGGTGTTGCTCCCGCGCCTCGCCCAGCCAGTGAGCGGGAGC
>NW_007730017.1:11582-22751 GCF_000696425.1 Galeopterus variegatus
TGTATGTGGGATCCGAACCCTCGGACGGGAGCGCCGCCGCGCTTCCCAAGCGGCGCACGATCCAGTGCGCCACTGTGCCGGCCCCACACCGTAAGCATTTTAAAAGGGGAGAAAATTTATCATATTTTAAAATGTACTAAGTTTTTATTAGAGTTCAAATAAGCACTTACTATTCAAAAGCTGTGAATAACATCAAGCTACCTTTATGAAGCTAAAGAAAAATTTCATTTAATTATGCAATTAGGCATTTTAAACAGTCTCTGCCTAGCATATTATCTAGCAGATTATAATCAGCATTTGATAAATGTTGATAAACGTTTGATGAATGAACTGTATTAGGCAGATTGAAGATGAATGGGCATTGTGATTAATAACAAAGATCTTAAAATGTCGAATGGCAAAAAAAATGCAAACTCTTTTTAAGGTTAATTTGAAGTCTCAGGAGGAAATAACCCCCTCTTCAAAAGTAGACAATTTTCTCTTTGTGAGTCCTTTTTTTCCTTCTACCTAATTATCGTGACAATCAAAGCCTTCTTGTCCCTCTCAACTCCCCTCTCCTTACTTGATACTCATATACAGTCTCCTGGCCACAGCCTAGTCTAGTGGTTTCCTCAGCATTGTCCGAGATTAAATTTGTTATCTTTTCCAACACTACAAACTCTGTCTCAGATCCAAAATCTCAGGAGTCCTCTACTGTTCTATTTCTAAAATGTTCATAACCATCTCAATATCAAGTGTTGCTAGAATATCTCTATCTTGTTCACTGCTACCACCCCAAACCACACTTTCATCACTTGAAACCTACACTTCCACAGCTCCACTCTACCTATTCAGTTCTACAAACCTTACTAAGGTAGGGAGTACAGAATTTGGAATCACTTACGTCCAGGTGTATTTAATGTCTGTGGTCACTCTAGAAGACTGAGTCATATACTTATCTTTTTTTTCTTATTACAGAGCTGAATGACTTCACAAGGGGCCAAAATAACACCAGCATTGCAGACTCAGATGTCACAAATTCAACCAACACTCTCTGTTCTTCTCCCTCTCCTTTATTACTGTAGAGAAAGCCCCAGGAAAGAATGATGGATCGGTAAAAGGGAGGAGGAATACTGGAGCCCGGAGGCGAGGCTTCACTTCCGATTGCCACGCTATATCAAGAAAACCAAAACACAGTCTGGCCCTTCCGAAAGCCACAAGAAAAGGCGGATCACACTCCACGGCTCCTCACGTAGTTCTCAAGGGCAAAAACACAAAAAGAAACTACTATGAAGAAAGACAGTCCCTTGCTCGTTCAGAACTCACCTGTCAAGAGCGGCGTGGACGGCGCCATCTTGTCCCGGAAAGAGAAGCCCATTCGCTAGGGTGAGAGTTCATGAAGGCCGAACCCGGCCCCTACACGTCCCCTCAGGCGTGGAGACTGCAAGCGGGTGTTTCCGGGGCCGCCAGCCTCGGGGCCAATTCACTTCCGGTTGCGGAGAGAGGCGGAAAAGGAGTCCGAATGCGCACGCGCTGCTCTGGGGCTACCCTGCACGGAGTGCGTGCTTGCCTTCGCTCTCCATCTCCACCGGGCGGAGCCCGTACTTCCGCGGGGCGGAGCCGGCCCGGTGCTGACGTTGGCAGCCGAACCCGAAGTAGTTCGAAGCGGCCAGCTGCACCGTCCGGTTGTTACGTTGGGTTCCTTCCTCTTTCGCTCCACGCTCACGGCAGCGGCCAGAGCGGCGGCGGCGTGAGAGCGTCCCGGTGGCCTGCTCTCTTCATCCGCGCGCGCGTCTCGTCCCGCCGTTCAGTCGGCGGCCCGCGCCCGGCTGGCGCTTAGACCCCGCGCTCGCCGCACGCAGGCCCAGCGGCGGTAGCTAGCGACCCGCCTGGGAGCCTCTTCGCTCCGGCGGCACGGGCACTAGGAGCGGAGCCTCGCAGCGGCCCGAGAGGAGGCGAGCGAGCGAGTCCGAGGGGTGGCCGGGGCAGGTGGTGGCGCCGCGAAGATGGTCGCCAAGCAGCGGATCCGTATGGCCAACGAGAAGCACAGCAAGAACATCACTCAGCGCGGCAACGTCGCCAAGACTTCGGTAAGGAAAGAGCGGGTACTCCTTTCCGTTCCGCAGCCGAGGCCCGGGCCCTGGGACTGCGTCAAGTTCTTCCCAGACCCGGCCCAGATTGGAGGCTCCCGGTGCCGTGGAGGGCTGGGGGGCTCGGGAACGGAGGGAAGACTCGAGAGACAAGGGAGCCCGGCCACCTAGTCCGCGGTGCGGTTTCTCTGCGTCTGAGACGGTGGATTTTCCCTTTTGCAGAGAAATGCCCCCGAGGAGAAGGCGTCTGTAGGACCCTGGTTATTGGCTCTCTTCATTTTTGTTGTCTGTGGCTCTGGTAAGTGTTTTGGGGGCTCTCATTGGGGAGGGTGTTGTGTGAAAGCTTTGGGATGACGTGGTGACCGATCAGTGGTGAGTCCTACCCGCGTAGTTCTCAACCCACCTGCCGAGAGCTCCATAATTCTGTTTCATCTGAACCAAATTACTTGTCCCACATATGCACAGAGGCTGGTGCTCCAAAACTTCTCCCAACTTGATTTCTGCTCACAGGAGATCAGAAAGGAGGTCAGGTCCTTGGTAATGATCAAGTTAGAAGAAATTTAAGGTTGAACAAAAACAAAAACCAAAAAAAAAAATCACGGAATGAGAATTTAGAATGTTTTGCAACCCTCGTATCAGTGCCTTTGCAAAGAAGCTTTTGAACGTCATGTACACATGGATGTTAGAACTTGATTTAACATGTACCAGAATCTAATGTCTTTATGTCAAAATTGGGTATATTTTGTAAAGTAAGGCTAGTGCAAAGAATTGATTCACTGTAGAGGAAACGTGTGATTGGCAATTAATGTGAGACAAATGTTTTCAGATTAATAAAAGAAATGCTTAACATATGGTAAGAAAAATGAGTCGTCAGAGCAACCTGCTGTTAGAGTAATAGACACTTGCCTTGCCTCTGCAAATTGATTACAGAATGTCTTTCCTCTCTTCATTTATCTTAATATGCATTCTGTTAATATTGAAGTAGATGTTTCTGTTTTCCACATTCTAAAGTTACTGAGATTTCTGTTTAACATTTCACTTTGCCTTTCTCCTGAACCTACCAATTAGAAGCTTTCCTGGTAAATGGCCAAGAGCCAAGCAGTTTACATAACCTAAAGATTATAGAATTTCAGCTTGGTGAGAATGACGAGACATGCATATGTTATGGGCCAGGACTTAAAAGGATGCTTAATTATTTAAGGAAAAACCAAAATAATTCTTTGCTAGAAAGACCTGTTTGTTTTGGTGCTTTAAGTTTTTTCTAAAGTGATTAGCTATCTGCAAGCTGCTTTAGACACTAGACATAAAATTCAAGGAAGCCGAGATTTAAAAAAATAACTTCTGGCCATTTAATTGTTTTATTTATTAAGATAGGCTTCTCCACTTCTTATTACAATGAAGTTAGTATTTGGAAATAATTTTAAGAGCACCCTTGGATTCTTCAACTACTTTTAATAGATATTTGTCAGTCACCTGACCTATTTTATTGAAAGCTTGTTCTAATATTCGCTTTTTCTCTTTACAGCAATTTTCCAGATTATTCAAAGTATCAGGATGGGCATGTGAAGTGACTGACCTTAAGATGTTTCCATTCTCCTGTGAATTTTAACTTGAACTCATTCCTGATGTTTGATTTTGATACCCTGGTTAAAAACAATTCAGTAAAGCATCCTGCCTCAGAATGACTGTCATATCATCCTTCATGTGTCATTCCAAGGTTTCTTCATGAGTCATTCCAGCTTTTCTAGTCCATACCACAGTGCCTTGCAAAAGCACCACATGAAATAAAGCAATAAAATTTGATTGTGAAGCCACCGTAGTGGACCCTACTTATTCAGTCAGTTAAGAGTAAGTTTTTTTATGTGGTTATTAAAGTAGTATACAGTATGGCTAATTAGATTAAATCTGTGTAGACAGGGTCTAATTTTGTTAACCCTAATGTGTAAATGCAATTAGCTTAATTTAAAATTGGGAATCATATGGTTTTTATGTAGCTAGGCACTTTATTACTATCTTGAATTGAAAGCACACTCCCTTATAGGGTCATGTAACTGTCCTGTAACACGGTGCTTATAAATGTAACAACTACACGGCCTAGTTTTTACCACGACCTTTAGCGCCTAAAAATTTCAAAAAGCTTCTAAATGCCTAATATAAAGGGAGATGCTTATAGCCACAACATCTATTTTAACAATATTTCTATTACACTACCTTGGGTTTTGCATGAGTGAGTATGGTAACCTAAGATGCCATAAAAAAAAAAAAAAAAAAAAAAAAACTTCGTTGATCATTTTGTAACTTAATCATTCTCTGTGGTTTCACTAAAAGCTGCCATGGCGTAGTGAAGTCAGGGAAGGTTTATGTCACAATTGATTTCACCAGAATTTATGTATCAAAGGGGTTTACTATGTTAGACAAAATTTTAGGGAAAAATTTTAATAAAAATGGATGCCTCACCAGGACATACTGTTGGGACCAGTGTGCCATAAGATATTTTAGCATGTTAATAGCACTTTTAATACCAAAAAGGCACATTACCTAAAAAGTCACACTTAGTTTGGAAATGCTTTTTCTAGATTTATGATTGAAATGCTGTTAGGGTACTAGATATATCAGGCTAAAGTGACATCTGGAATTAAATGGATTTGCTGATAAGAATCAGTCTTTAGTCTTCCCTTTGTTGTATGAATATAGGTTATGATTGATCAAATTTTTTTTTTTTTACCAATTACGGTGAGGATGATAAGGCAGGTCTTGGGTTTTCTAGTACTGTTGAAAACTTCAAATATTGGCTCTGTATATACTTAGCTATAACTTGGTGAAAAAAGCCTGAGAAAGCTGCTTATGTTTGCTGTGTTAATTGCCTCAGGATATCTCTTTAAGCTGTTTTAAGAGGAACAGAAGGGAAATCTGCTACCTAGTCTATACACAGTGTGAACCTCAGAGAGAGCTTCTGATACCCTCAAATATGGAGAAGAGTAAGGGAGAGGAGTGGTTAAGGACGTTTAGGAACATTACCACTCTACAATAGGAAAGGAATCAGCTGACCAGCAGGTTTTTAACTGAATTGCCACCTGGCTTTTCTCACCCAGTAAGTTAGTTCCTGTACTTGTTTCCCTCTCTGAAACAAGTGTCTTGGTTAACTAATTTTATTTTATTGTAACTTTAAAAATGAAAGTTATTGCTCTAAATTCATAGCAGGTGCCTTATTCTTTGCTTTTAGTCAAACCATTCCATATCAGAATTTCCCTTGGTTTACTATAGATAATTGGCTATAAGATGTTTAGGGGTTTTGTTTTTTTAATGTAGAATGTTTTGATTAATTTGACTGTTAAACTGCTATAGCTGTCAATCGTTTTACATATGTAAAAACTGCATTCCCTTTGTATTTCATGTGTAACCTACCAATTGAGCACATTCTATATTCAGGTTGGATTATGCATGTCTGGGTAAATGAAAGCTGTGTCTGACTTATCCTTTAAAAATAAAGTTCCCTGAATATTTGATGCTTTCTTCTAAAAGAAAGTGATTTTACAGAGTTCTTATCTGAGTGTACTTTTTATAGTTAATAGAAAAGGATTTAATTAAAAGAAGTAGTAGCAGAGGCACAGATGTAAGATTTATAACTGGAAATGGGTAGCAAGAAAAATATGTAAAAAGCACAATGAATTAAATACTTCTCCACTTAGGATTTACTCATCTCATTATTATCCAAGTCTGGTTTAAGGAAAAAGCACAGTACTTTGATCTCCCTTTCCCAGCTGAATTTTATATATCATCTGATGTTGAGCACAGTATGAGAATACTTTATTGGTGTTGTCTACGTTATCCAATTATTCTTTGTGACTTAGCTCTAACATTTCAAGGAGTTGTCGATTATTTCATTGTATCTGTTGGGTTGTATATAATGTTTCTCAAAATAATTAAGTGGGCTTTCAAAATAAGTAAAGATTTTCATTGTAACAGGATTCATTGTAATAGGCTTTGACTAACATTAAAGAAATGAATATACTCAACTTCAGGGCTGTGACTTGTCACAGAAGTTACTGGAGTTCTGTTCTGTTGGCAAAAAGTACTACCATGTAGAGCCGGATTATGTTGTAGGGCTCAGTAGCAGGGTCACCAACAAAATTTTATTGTGCTTTAGCATCTTTAAAACTTAGAACATCATTAAATTCTCCATTTAGAAATTGTTCTTAAGTTTGGTTTGTCTTTACCTATGCTTTTAGTTAGTTTTTAAAATTTGTTTTGGATGCAAACCATAACTTCAAGAGGTAGAAGTTGGCTTCGGTAGCAAAACTCCATCACTTACTCAGAGAAGCTTTTCCTTTCTAAACTTAATCACACTCTAGCTGCTTGTACTGCCTTATTTCTAGGCTGGATTAGGACATGACTTTATTTGGAAAGAGTACTGAGGAGCAATAAAAGGCTAGAAGTTAAACTGAAGGGAAAAAAATAATTGGGCTTAGATAATTATAAGTAAATTCATGTATATCACAGATAGAAAGGACATGGGAAACTCAATTGCCTCAGTTTACAGATAACCAAAAACATGCATTTATTCAATGAAAATTGAGTAACTTATGTGCCACATATGGAGATAGATCTGTGAATACAGACAGTCCCAACACTCAAGTATCATTCAGTCTGGTAGAGAGGAAACAATAGAATGAAAGTATAGCCGTACTTGTGATAAGTATTTCAAAGGAAAAGTAAAACCAGATAACTGGTTTTTGCTGTCATAGAGCTAATTGGAGTACAGCTGAAACTAGAAATAGGGTTTCTTGACTCAGTACTGTATAGAAACCATAAGAATGACTGCAAAACTTACAGAATACATCTGTTTCCATGAGCTCTTTGCTTCTGCTTTAGAAAAGTTCTTTCATTTCTTTCCAAGTTGCTAATTCACAGAAGAAATAAAAGGAATTTGTCCTCTTATGGATGCAATTTTTCTTTTAAATGAAATTAAGTGACAGTTACTATTGATGTTTTGTGTACAGTGCAAAATTGCAAAGATCAAATCAGTAAAATTACCACTAACATATTTGAGTACAGTTTAAAAATTATTTTGCTACAATTTTGTTGTATTTCAAAGTTTTTCATCTGTGATGTTGAAAAATAATTCAATAATAAAATTATTTAAAAAAATTATTAGGTGGTCCAAAAAATGCAGTCATGTGCTCTCCATAGATATGTTTCATACCAAAGTTTCAGTGAATAAACTATGACTTCTTTTCCAGTGTGCAAATTTCTACTTTGGGATGCAGGTAGAGTAAACCTAATTCTGTAAATTTAATTAAAGCTATGATTTTAATATCATTAATGAAATAGTAACAATAGGTTTTTCTTTTTTCCTCACTGTTACAGAGAAAACCTCTCAAACAGGAGGATGAAAATAATTGATTTAGAACTGGAGTAACTAATTTGGGAACTTCAGAGATAATCCTGATTGGCCCCTTTGTTTTACATTTCAGGAAATTATGGCTTAAGGAGGTTATCTATCCCAACACCAATGAATCCCAGTAGCAGAGCAAAGATTAGAAAACTGGTCTTGTGATAACCAAACTGGCTCTTCAATATGAGAAATTATTATTCTTTAAGAATATCTCCTTTTTTAGAAGATTATGTATTAATCTCATGAAACCCCATGAGTTTTTCATGGAAGTAAAATCTGAAGATTTACTAAGCTTCAATGGCTTCCCACTGCCATTGGAATGAAATAACTTTTTAGCCTTGATTTTCAGGACACTTCACAACTTCCCTCCATAGAACTGTTCTAGCCCAAATTTTCATACTTTTCCCTACATTCCAATACTTCCTGTCCTTTCAAATCCAGCTTTAATTTCACCTACTTTGTAAAGTTTTCCCTTGCCATGGGAGTCAGAAACACACTCTTTGAAACTGATGGCTCCAGAGTAGTTAGCATTTATTATGTTGCCATGTTCATTAGTTTTGTTTCTTAATTTCTCAGAGTACAGAATCATTAAGTGCAAGGGCCATGTCATTTTCTTTTCACTTTCGTCACCCACTCTCACCACCCTCAAGGCTAGTATGGACCTTTACACACATAGTGGGAGTTCAACATATTAGTTTAGTATAAAGTGAAAAAAAAGAGTGTTGAATGTCTTATGGTATCAGAATGATCTTTAAAGTAAGAAACATGTCTTGTAAAATCCTTTAACACTGGTGTCTTAGTCCATTTTCCGTTGCCTATAATAGAATACTTGCAAATGGTTAATTTATAAAGAAATGAAGTTTGTTTCTCACTGGAGGTTGGGAAGTCCGATGTCAAGGGAGCACATCTTGTGAGGGCTGTCTTACTGGTGGGGACTCTGCAGAGTCCTGAGACAGTGCAGGGCACCACATGGCAAGAGGGCTGTGTGCACTACTAACTCAAGTCTCTTCCTTTTCTTATAAAGCCTCCAGTCCATTCTCATGATTACCCGTTAATTCATTAATCCATGAATCCATGAGTGGATTAATTCATTCATGAGGGTAGAGCCCTCTTAAAGGCCTCTCTTTTCAAATACCATTTCCCACCCTCAATACTGTTAAAATGGGGGTCAAATTTCAGCATGAGTTTTGGAGGGGATATTCAAACCACAGCACTTGGGATAACAATTATCCCAACTACTTCCAAGCCTGGTGACCTCTGGCTAATGGTTGAGCTCAGCACCAGAATTCAGTTTCTCTACCCTTGAAACAAACCCACCCAGGATAGGCTTGATACTTAGAAATACATCAATGTGAAATTTGTCCTTTAGTCATGTTTGAGAACTGTTTGTAATGAGTGAGAAAACTAAAAATTACTTTACCAAAGAAAGCTGACACCTCATCATACCAGTCAATCTGGTTTTAAGGAAGGCGTCAAACAGTCTTGCTTACTGTTTCCAGCGGTGCCTGTGGGCTGTCAGCTGTTCCGTGCCCTAGTCCCATTCTAGGGAACAGGAAGGGGCAAGGAGGCCACACAGGTGCACCCTTCTCCACACCAGGTCCGCACAAACCCCGTGGGTTTACCCCAAACCAGATCCAGCCCCTAGGAAGAGATAGTTGTTCTTCTTTCAAAGGAATTCCCCACAACAAAGCCACAACACATTGACTACCGTTTAGGTTGTGGCGTGTTTACCAAACTAGATCACATACACTGAGCAAAGGAGACTCACAGGGCCCTTTTGGGAAAATGGCATCCATGGAGCCACACAGTGCCCAACTTGCAGAGCGCATACCTCCTGGCACCCAGAAGTGCTGCGAGACCAGGGTGAACTGCAAAGGATCTGCGAATTTGTATTTTGTTTTAAATGCACAACTGCAGATGCCAAAGCACAAATGCATCCGGAATTGAGACAGAGATTAGAATTTTCGCTAAAGCCCAAATCATAAGGGTAAATAAACTGGGGATATGCGAGCACATTTCCGCCTACCTCCAGCCGTGGTTACTAGTGCACAAACCTCCTCCTAACTACAGATGGTGACGGAAGATGGAGACGGATGGCACCACACAGAATGAAAACCATCCTGAGATCTTAAAGTCATTTTTTCTTGCTTGAGAAAAGTACCAAAATGTTTTTCAAGGCAAGATCTTTCTTTTGTAAACATTCCATTAAAATCAAGTACACACAGGGAACGCTCATCGTTGTAGTTTAGTGCCCAGCCTTATCTGATCTATTGCTCAATGTAGGCTGGGGACCAGCAGCAGCCTGGCAGCCAGTTAGAAATGCAGTATTTTAGGCCCCACTAGAGGCCCTCTGAATCAGAAACTACATTTTCACAGCATGCCCGGGTGATCTGTCTGCAAATTAAACTCTGAGAAGTGTTGAAAGGGTTCTGAGCTCTAGTTCCAAGCTCTGGCATTAACTAGTTCCACCGCCTTAAATCTCCCAACCTCCCTGGGCTTCATTCTTTTTGCCTGAGGAAAAGGAAGTACCCTTTTGCCTCACACAGCTGTTGTGAAATCCAATGATGGTAAAAGCACTTTGAAAAGTTAAAAATACTCTATGCAAATGAGATACCACTGATTTTGTGAACTGCAAAAATGAAGAGATCTCTGATAGAGTGGAAGACCTTTCTCACAGAAAACAAAAAGAATCATAGCCTTCATATTTGACTCTGCAGAAACTCACCCACCCTCTTAGGACCACTTGCTATTTATAGATTTCAAATTATAATTTTTCCTTTCCTAAGTTTTGCCTTCTGAACATCTGTTTAAACCTTATATGTGAATCATATTTGGCTATTTAGCCCCCACCATGAAATACATTGATTGTACCAGGTCCTCAAGGTTTGTTGTATTTGGAAAAGTAAAGAGAAACCAGGGGGTATATTGGTCTCAAAGATTGCTCTTCCATACCAGTTAGCCCTGTTTCAGAGGCTCTTATGACACCCCTTCTAGTATCTTACTTATATCAACATTGCCATCACTGGGTTTAATGTCACCCTGGACATGAAAAAATACTGGACAAATACATAGGCTCGTAAAACTTGCCCTTGAAAGGCTTTAATTCCTATTTAAAATAAACTTAGGTTTACAGAATATTTGCAAAGTTAGTACAGAAAGTTCCTTTATATTCTTTATTCAGCTTCCCCTAATATTAACATCTTACATAACCATGGTGCATTTCAATACCAAGAAATTAATATTGGAGCAATATCTTAACCAAATTAGGACACTGTATTCCACTAATATGCTCTTTCTGTTTCAGGATCCAATCAAAGTTAACACACTGCAATTTAGCCTTCACTTATTTTTGTTTTGTTTTGTTTTGTTTTTCAATTAGAAAAGTGTACCTAATATTGGATATTGTGCATTGGATTCTCAAATGTTTTAATTATAAAAGCTTCAATATACAAGAAAGGACATTGATGTCTACATGCCACTATCAATATGTCAGAGCTGTTAAAATTTTGCCATATATGCTTCAAATCTCTTTTTCAAAAAATATAAATAAAATGTTAAAAGTAGGATGAAAACACCCTTTATGTGCCTTCTGAAGTCAGTGTAGACTATTCATATACATTTTTTTGTGCTTTTACTACACATTATAAATTCATAAACTATACATACACTTGTACACTTTTAAGCTGTTCATTTTCATGTGGACCT
>NW_007730017.1:23807-27943 GCF_000696425.1 Galeopterus variegatus
ATGCACTCAATATTGTGAAACTGCTATACAAAAGGGGTTCAAAGAATTAAACTTCCACCAGCAAAGTGCAGGAGTTCCTATTTCTTCAAGGTGTCATTAAAATTTCATTTTGTCCGATGTTAACTTTTGCTCTTCTAATAAGAAGGTAAAGGTGTCTCTGGGTTGTCTTACTGATTACCAGCATTTCTCTGATTACTAGCAAGATTGATCAACTTTTTTCAAGTGCTGGCTCTGAAGCCTGGATTTGCATATTTTTCGTCACTTTATATTTATATTTATATGACCTTGGGCAATCTATCTAAATCAAGCTAATAAATGCAAAGCACAAATGAGACTGGGATAACAAGGTGCCCCAGATTCATCTGAGATATTTCCTTCCCTAAGCTTGGAATCAACCATTTTTTCCAAGGAACCCTGGTTCTTTTTATCAGGATCAGAGATTGCAATCTGGACTGTGGGGGAGCTTGTTGCAAGTTTATTGTTATTCATTACTTTTAAGACTTTTAGTGAACTAAGCTAGAAAATATGTATTTTTATGAGAAAATACATCATGAATTTATATTGGTATTTCCAATTCAAATTTAAGATTACCTGTATTCACTTATGTCTTTAATTTTATATTTGTATCTCTTTCTTCTATTAAATTGAAAACCTTGATTCCTAACATTAATGTAGTTACTTGGTTTCTTTTACTCCAAAAAGAGGAAACTGCTTTTCAAAAAAACTACTTTTGGGTTTATTAATTTTCTCTATTATTTTTCTATTCTTTATTTCCTTAATTTCTGCTCTACAGCCACTGGTACTCTTAGCTTGCCTGTCCTGGTCATAGAACTTTTGCTCTATGAATGAGCTGGGGTGAGGGGAATTGGACCCAGGGTTCCCAGTGCCCCAAACCCAGGGTAGAGTTTTATCCCATGAGCTGGGGCTGGGTAGAAGAAGGGAGTCCCCACCTCTTGACCTTACCTCTGAACTTAGCCTCTGCAATAGGTAGTTGGGGCAAGATGAGAAAAGTAGACATCAACTGGGAGCTGGGGGCAGAAGGAGCCCTATGTTCTTGACTTCAAACATCTAGAGTAGTTTCCGTCACTCTTAGTGGGGGGTGGGGGGTCATGGTTCACATGCTACAGACTATTACTGTTTCTACCTAGTTTCAGTGGCTTTTCCTGAATAAACGTTTCTTCATTTGCTGTATGGCTTTACGACCATGTGTAGATAACTTAAATGTGTTTTTAAAAAATGATTCTCAGCCTTTCGGCCAGAACCACGATCTTGCAGTAATTCGCCAAAATGACTAACACAGATGGAAGGAGGACAGGTCCCTGATTCATGTTCTCCAGGCCTTTTACAAAACCTGGAGTTGTTCCTCTGGCCACATACGTGTTAATCTACAAGAAAGGTGATATGTAGACATCAAGGGAATGGGTACTGCTCAAAAAGGAGCTCCCCACAAATGTTACATGGCAAAACTGGAAGTCTACAGTGTCCCTGGCATGCTGCTGGCACTGTTGTAAACAGACAGGTTCAGGGCAAGATTCTTGCCCAGAGCATTAATATGCTTGTTGAGCATGTTAAGCACCCTAAGAGCCAAGACAGTTTCCTGACATGCATGAAGGAAAAGCATTAGAAAAAGAAGGAAACAAAAGAGAGAGGAACCTGGGTTCACCTGCAGCACCAGCCTGCTCCACCTGCAGAAGCACCTTGTTGAGAACCAAAGGCCGGAGCCTGAGCTGGGAACCTGTTCCCTATGAATCCATGGCATAGTGGATGTGAAAAAATAAAATGAAAGACCAAGACCACTGTACTGTAAAAAAAAAAAAAAATTTTTTTTTCCGTCAGTTTCACTGTGCAGTAAATCCACGGAGGTCCTCGCACTGCCACGCCAGAGGTGAATCTTAGGGGCTGCTTTTTAATTTTTAACTGAATTTAATTGCATAACTATGTACCATATTTACATGATTCTGATATCAAATCTATTAAACAAGGTATATTCAGAGAAATTCAGCTTTTATTCCTGTCCTTTCTACTTTGTTGCTACTTTGTTGTCTTTTCCTATTGATAAGGTTAAAAAATGTTTTTTTTTTATATAATGCTTTTTAATATACCAGAACACTTACCCTTTTAAAGTGTACAATTCAGTAGTTTATAGTATATTTATAAAGCTGTGCAACATTATCACTGTCTAATTTCAGGATATTTTATCTCCCCCAAATAGGGCAAGCTGCTAAAAAAAAAAAACCCCAGAAACTCCACACCTGATAGTATTTATTTCCCCCTGCCCCCAGCCCTCTGGATCTGCCTATTCTGAAGATTTCATATAAATAAAATATACAATATGTGGCCTTATGTGACTGACTTCTTTTGCTTAGCATAATGTTTTCAAGGTTCATTCATTTTATAGTATGAATCAATACTTCATTCCTTTGTATTTGCTTACCCATTTGTCAGTTGATGAACATGTAGGTTGTTTCCATTTTTTTAGCTATTATGAATAATGCTGCTATGAATATTCATGTTGTGTTGGACGTATTTGTTTTTCTTCTCTCTTGGGTAAATACGTAGGAGAAGAATTGCTGGGGTTTAGATAATCTTTATTTTTTTAATTTTTGTTTTATTATTTCATTTAAGGGATAGGTAGAATGAGTAGATATAGATATGGATATATAAATATTCACTTTCTTAGGTAAATAGTAGCATTGCACAGATACTTTTTCTTTACCTTGCTTTTTCTACTTAAAACAAAATCTAAAAATATATATCCTGGGCACCCGCCCATATCAGTATATAGAGATATTCCTCACTTCTTTTTATACCTGCGTGATCAGGAGGTGCCATGATTTATTCGACCAGTCACCTATTCAGGGACATTTGGGTTGCTTTACAGTCTCTTTCCACTACAATAGAACTGTAATACATTGACTTATGTATTATGTCTTTTTATATTTTTGCAAGTGTATTTTTGGTATAAATTCTTAGAAGTGAGATTTCTGAGTAAAAGGATGAATGAGATTAGGTATTATCCAATTCCCTTCTGTTGAGGTTGTTCTATTTTATGCGGTATTCCCTATTCCCTATGTGACTACTTTTTATAATGTGCTATATGTGATTGAAAACAATAATGAGTATTCTCTAGTTTTTGGTGCCAGTCGTGTTTGTTCCTTTGTTCGAGTTGTTAATTATGTTGTTTAAATCTAGATTCTTATTGATTTTTTAAACTTTCTTTTAGAGGTTTATGGGTCAGTAAATTTTTTCCAATGTGTCTGTGAATTTTTGCTTTAAATATTTTGAGGCTCTGTTAGGTATATTCAAGTTCAGGGATACTTTTCTGATAGATTATTTCTTTTTCATTCTGTAATATCCATCCTAATCTCTATTAATGGTTTCTCATTTATAGTTTATTATATTTGATGTTGAGATAATATATATAATCCTTAAAATATATATATTCGAGTATGTATTTATTCAAACTATAATGAAAAACGTAATCAAATATATAGATATATATTAAAAACATATAACAACATATATGTTCACCTTTCATTTGAATACAGTTTGTGTGGTGTCTCTATTTCTTTATGTTCAATCTTTCTATGTCCTTATATTTTAAGTGCCTGGTATAAATATGTGGATTTTTATTATATTTTTACATAGTGTTTAAAAATACTATGTTTAGTTCATTTACATATGTTATAATTAGTGATGTTTGGGGGCTTATTTTTACTATCATACTTATTGCTTCCTATTTACCATATGTTTTAACTTTTCTTATTATTTTACTTATTTTTAACTTTTATTGGGTTGATTGGGATTTGGGATTTCTGGGTTTTTTAAAGGTAAAATATATCTCAGCGGCATGACATTTTTTGAGTTATAATTTTTACCTGTGGCTTCTCTATTTCAGAAATTGGAGACCATCTTTTCATTAAGTTGTAGTTCCTTCCCCTCCCCCAGATTAAGGATAATTTGCAAAAAGCTTAATTTGTAGAAATTAATATGACATTTTTTTTTCATTTATAAATCATAATTTAAGTTTACATAAAGCACACAAAATTGTAGCTTACAATGTAGCTTCTGGGAAAAATGGGACATTTTTAATCATAATATTTTGTACTGTCAAAAATTCTCTATAATACTTACCA
>NW_007730017.1:28592-46272 GCF_000696425.1 Galeopterus variegatus
CCCAGATTAAGGATAATTTGCAAAAAGCTTAATTTGTAGAAATTAATATGACATTTTTTTTCATTTATAAATCATAATTTAAGTTTACATAAAGCACACAAAATTGTAGCTTACAATGTAGCTTCTGGGAAAAATGGGACATTTTTAATCATAATATTTTGTACTGTCAAAAATTCTCTATAATACTTACCATCAAAAGGTAGACTCTTTTGAATATCCCTATTGTTAGGAAATATACACCAAAATACTTAGGGGTAAAGACCCATGTTGTATGTAACTTATCTTCAATGGCTCAGGGAAAAAAACTTACATATATATACACACACACATATATAAGTACATACAGGGAAAGACAGAGAGTAATAGAGTGAATGGTATGAAATGTTGGTAGATAAATCTGGATAAAGCATGTACAGCTGTTTTCGTTACTATTTTTATTTTTGCAACATCTTATAACTTTAAAATTATTTCCAAACGTAAAGTTTTAAAACTCCATATCTAGCAAAGGATTAAAATGGTAATCTCTTTTGTGAGATATTCCATTCACATTAAGTTAGAAAAAAATTGTGAACTAATATATTAATATTTTTGATGATGATTAGATGCCACCCAGTGTTCAATTTCTGCAACTACTAATCTTACAAATTCAAACCCAACTTAAAACTATTTGGAAATGCCTTTTCTGTTGATTTCTTTGTAATAACAAAATAAGATTATGAAAAGAATGTGTAATATCAAGATTAGTAAGAAAAAAAAGCCACAAGCTACTAGAATATGAAGACAGTCGCATGCATAGTAATATCAAATGCAGATTTATGCCTCCCTTAATTTTTATCAAAATCTCAAGAGGACATCTAAGATGCTGGAGCATAAAGAAAAACTCTGGTCAGCACACAGGCTAGTCAAAATGAAGGATTTATATGTAATCCATGATAATTACAGGGCAGAATTTATTCAAAACATCCATTTACTGGAGGTGAAGTGGTCACAACAGGAAAACTAGCAACACATTTTTTCCCCTTTTTCTCTAAACAGCAGATGCTGTGGTCTTTTATGCAAGTAAATTACATCACAACAAAAGAACAAAGTGGGTTTAACATATGACTTCAGATAATTCGGCATAGTAAGTTTTTAAAGAAATATAATACTTAAGATGAACATCAAAAATCAATCTGCTTTAATAAACTCTACTCATCTGATAATCTTTTAGTCTTCTTAACGGACTGTAACTATGATCCAAATTGTGCAGCAATCCTCATAGAATAACCAGAATATGAATTGTTCAGTTCAATTTAAATATCCTCAGTGTCTTCACCATCGTCTTTGATGTCATCAGCTGGACTTTGGCATCATCTCCAGGAACAAATGTAACCTGCCTTTGACTGTAGCTCGTCCTGGAAGCTCAACATAGGCTTTTAGATGTCCAGATTTATTAACAATATAATGTAAAGTTACATAACTTTGTTGTTCAGAAATGTCTAAAATCTTTATCCAAACTTTTTTTTTTTCAATTTCTTTGACCATCCAAACATATTGCATCTAGGGTGGCCTGGTTAGCTCAGTTGGTTAGAGTGCAGTGTTGTAACACCAGTGTCAAGGGTTTGGATCCCCATACCGTCCAGCCACCAAAAACCAAAAAAAACCCCAACCCCCCGCCCCCCAAACCCCTCATGGTGCTTCTAGTTCTCCATTCCCAACATTTAGGTTATCTGCATCGACTGGTCCACTCCTCTTGAATACCAGTTCTCTTATTTCATATTCATTCTCATTTTAACCTCTGCACCTATTTTTTCCTTTAGTCTTGGGCAGGGCTGCAGCAGAGGTCTGGGTTTCTATCTCCCTCTCTTGAGCAGTTTATTGTCCTTTCTTTATAATATGTATTTTCTCTCAGGGTTCTTAAATCTTAAAAAGACTTTCTTTTTGTTTTTGGTGATTTTAAGTTTCACTGAGGTATATAGAACTATGGGTCTATTTTTACTTTTCCTGACTTCCAGACTATAGTGATCCTTGAATCTGGGAATTTTTTTCACTAAGACTAGAATTTGTTCTGCCATTTCTCTCTTAAAATTTCTCTCTCCTCATTCTCTCCATTCGTTCCTTCCAGAATTCCTATTTCAGATGTGTCTAACCTCACTACCTTCTATGTCTCCTAATCTCTTGATAATAATTCCTTCTCTTTATCTCTCAGTGGTATTTTGGGTCATTTCCTTATATCTAACTTTTTTGTGTGTGTCTTTTTCGTGACCAGTAAGGGGATCGCAACCCTTGGTGTGGTGTCGCCCACACCACGCGCAGCCAGTGAGCACACCGGCCATTCCTATATAGGATCCGAACCCGTGGCGGGAGTGTCGCTGCGCTCCCAGCGCTGCACTCTCCTGAGTGCCCCACGGGGCCGGCCCCCATTGTGAGTTTTTAAATTTCAGTAACTCCTTTTCATTTCTAATATTTCTATTTGAGTCTTTTTCAAAATTTCTCCTCAAATTCACCTGTTTTTTAAAATCGGTCTTGCTGTTTTCTTTGGTTTTAATTCTTTTAAATATGTTTTTAATAATTTTAAACATGATTAATTTATTCTCCTTCAGTTTGTCTTATTATCTCAAGTTCTGGTACTTGTGTTTACTGTTTCTCTCTTATGGTGAAATAATTCCTTCTGCTTTAACAGTTTTTTACAGTGGGCTCATCTTTAGTGGGAGCTGTGTTTTCTGTGAAAATCGTCAGTGGCCTGAGCTGCAGAAATATTCTTTCACAGAAGAGCATTGGCTTCTGTAAGGAGCCCAGTGGTATCACTAATATTACACCATTTTATGTTACCTTTTCAGCTGGGGCTTGGGTGTGGAGTTCCCAGACTCTGGAATTCTTATGCCAAAACTGAGTGAGGTATTAAGCTCAGGATTTCAAAATTCTAAAAAAAAAAAAAAATTACTACTCAGAAACAGAGAAAGACAAGCTTCCTTTACATTTTCCTGACTGGACACATTTCATTCTGGTCCGCTCTTTCACTCAAAGACCTTAATTTATTCACTGCCACCTCCCTAACCCTCGTGCAACCAAGGTCTTGTCTACAGTTCTGTTGTAGCTTTTAGGTGAGCCACAGGATTATCTCCTGTGCTCAATTTTTAATTCCTTCTTCACTCTGCCACTTCGGGATTCTCCCTGGTAACTTGTGAGTTTTGCTACTCACTTAAGAGGATTATTGTTATATTTTATTTAGCAATTCTTCAAATGGAAGGGTAGATTTTCTTAATCTGCTTATTGGAACTGGAAGGCTTGACCTTGTCAAAGGCTGATTTTCAAAAAAGGGTACAATCGTGACTCTGTACAGACATAAAATAAACGTGTTAAAGATTTTATTTAAGTCATTATTGCCAGTAAGATGTTAAACAACCAGTTTGAAGCAGAAGTCAAAGAAGCACAAATTTTTATGGAGTAAAGAAATGTTGAGATGAATTTACAGATGGATGGAGAAACTAGCTTTTTCCATGGGGAAGAGAAAATTGAACTTCCATCTGAGAGAATGTGCAAGTATTTGCCTATCTATAGATAAGACTCACTTTACATTGCTATCACTTATCCACAATTTGCAATGCTATAAAATAGCTCAAAAGCTATGTGATGGATTTTGGATGCAACCTGCGCCATTGTGCACACCATTAAGCCCTCAATAAACACTTTGGATACTGGTGAGCTTCTCAGATTGGAAATACTCTGTGTGTATTGTCTTAGTCTATGGAAGGAGGATAATGCATCTTGAGAATGAAGGAAACTTTGCTTTGAGCTTCCTCCCAGATTCTGCCCTTTGTGTTTCTTCCGTTGGCTGATGTTTAATGTATCCTTTCTCTGTAATAAGTATAACCATTCATATAATAAGCTTCAGTGAGTTCTGTGAGTCTTTCTAATTGTTGGGGGCCTGAAGCTCCACACCCCTTCTTGTGAGACCGCTCCTGTGTGACAATCTGCTCCGATGGCCATGCTTTACATGATAGCTGCCTAGCAATCTTTATGCCAGAAACTGATTGCTCCTGGCTATGCAAGTTAATTTGCAAGTGACCTTTTATCCTTCTCTAGAAACTGTTTAACCATAAACATTCTGGGTGGCAACCTTTACTTTGAATGTCCTGTCTTTGTCTCTCCTCAAGATATTATCATATCTTTACATTCCAGACCCTTTGCAGCATGCCTGCCTTCTCCTATATAAGATGTAACCTAAGAATCAATAAACGAGACTTGATCAGAATACTGTCTTGTCTCAATTTCTCGTGTCTCTTGTCCCATCCAATTCCCACTCCCCCCTCCAGGGTCTGCGTTGAATATCCCGCGGGTCGGGACAATTGTGCACACAATAAGCACAAAATAGCTGCTGGCCTTGTCTTCCACTCCAGCACAAAACCCCTCCCCCCTTCCCTTTACGAAAAGCCTCCTGACTTAAACAGAAACACTTTTGCTTCCACAAGGGTGCAGTTCTCCACACTTGCTGCATAGTTTCTGCATGAGCATAATGCCCCTCCTTGATGGTTTCAGCCAATCCTTGGTGCCCTGTGTAAGCTCTACCATCCCCACACCTGGTGCTGCCTTCCATTTTCAGGGCAGACCTGGGCTGCCCCCAACTTTGGGCACAGCCCAGCAGATTCTTTTCCTTCAATAAAGCTTGAACAGTACCCGGCATCTCGGCTCACTTTCTTTTGTTATGGTGCCAAAACCCAGGAAGGTTCTTGGCTGGACCGTCGCACAATCCCCTCTCTTGGGTTGATTGCCTCCCGGCCACCCTTTCCAGACCTGCTGAAACTGGGTACACTTGGGACTCTCTCTACTTTTGCCATTTCAGACCAACACATCCAACATCGGCCTCAATTCAGGGTGAGTCAGTGGATCAGTCCTGTCTCATCTCAGGTTCCCCTGACTCGCTCTCTCTCTTGTTCTTTGTTTTTGTTTTTGTTTTTTCTTTTTGTCTTTTTTCGTGTCCGGCAACAGATCGCAACCCTCAGTGTCGCGCCCGTACTGGACCGGGACCGGCAACGGGATCACAACCCTCAGTGCTGCGCCCACACCTCACTCAGCCAGTGAGCGGCCGGTCTGTATGTGGGATCTGAACCCTTGGCGGGAGCGCCGCCACGCGCCCAAGCAGCGCACTGTAGCAGTGCACCACCGGGCCGGCCCAACTCTCTCTCTTGTTCTTGAAGCCCAGGTGCAGGTGCCTGGCTGAGGGAACCTTTCTTGTGCCCCTCCCCCCCAACTATTGAAGGATGCTTCATTAGCAGGTCATGGCTTTTCTCTCGAAAAGAAGAGAGACAAACAGCAGATAGGACACTCTTTGTTTGCATGCTTCTTCTACCAGGACTGACCACCCTTTCTCACCCTCTAAATGGGATCCCCACAATCCAAACCTCCATGCTCTATGCCTCTCGTTTTCTACTGTACTCCACTCTACACTTCTGGGCCATCTCCTGGCCAGTTTCTCAGCCTCCAGGGAGACATTGAAACTCGAACACCTCGTTACAATGGATCCCAGTGGCCACAAGATGGCACTCTCGATTTAGACACTCACCAGAACAGAAAAAGCTGTAGAGATTCCTTGTTCAGGCCTTCTCCTATCTCTGAAAGCATTCTTCTCTCTGTCAAAACTGTCCTATGTCTCAAATTCTCCTAGCTCATGCTTGACCTCCCCTTCCAGACTTGGGTCAATCCTCTGATCTGTCAGACTACTCTGCTACCCATACAGGCCACCTTGATTACCTCCATATGCTCCAAATCCTTCACATTTCCCTCTCTTCCCCACACCTGATCTCCAGACACTCGCCCTCAGCCGCTCAACCTCTCTCCTTCTCCTCCTTCATCAGGTAGCAAACTCGCCTCAGCTCCAGCTTTTTATAACCCTTCCATGAAGTGGCTGGGATGGAAGGAATTGTGTGAGTCCGTGTACAGAGAGTAGGTCTGGATGGCAGCTCAGGTACATGTTCAAAATAATAGATGGCCTGTGGGAGCTGTTGCGGTTCCTTGCATGGACCCAAATTGGAACTACCAGGCTGGCCACAGGGATTGGGATCTCCAGGATAATCTGAACACACACCTACTTCACAGCATCCAAAAGGCTACTCACAAGTCAGTCAATTATGACAAGCTTAGAGGAATCACACAGAGATCCACTGAAAATCCTAGTGAGTTCCTAATGCACCTCTCTAAGGCTTTACATGAATACACACGTATAGACCCAAACTCCCCTGAAGGCATGGCCCTCTTACACTACCTCCTCAATGCAGCTTTCAAGGTTTTTAACAACAGAGAGGAGGAGGAGAAAAAAGATCATTACAAAAGAGATCAGGCCAAATACCAGCTCCTGGCTAATGCTATCCAAGGCTCACACACTCCAAAGCCAGCTGCCTCTAGGGGCAAGCCACCCAGAAGCTGCTTCAAATGTGGTCAATCGGCCACTGGGCATGAGCATGTCCCAATCTATGGCTCCCTCTGGGGCCCTATCCTCACTGCAAACATCCAGGTCACTGAGGAGTTGACTGTGCCACTCGCCACAGAGGAAGTGGCCTGGTTTCTAACCCACAACCTTCAGCTCCACAGCTATCTCTACTGGAGCTTCTAAGCTTTGCCCAGGAGGAGGACTGATGATGCCCAGGGCCTGAGGCCCCTGCAGAGATCACCACGCATGAGCTCAGGGTAACTCACCTCGTAGCAGGTAACCTGATCTCTTTTGTCATTGATACAGGAACCATTTATTCTACCCTTCCTGATTATGCAGGACCAACAACCCTGTCCTCTCTCGCAATAGTAGGGGTCATGGGATCAGAATACCACCCACTGATCACTCAACCCCTTTCCTGCACCCTACATCACACCCAATTCACACACAAATTTTTAATAATGCCTCAATGCCCAGCCCCCTTACTGGGATGGGACATTCTTTTCAAAGTCAAAGCTACTCTTACCTTAAACACTTTAACTCCAGCTACAATACTCCTGTTCCAGGCCACACCCAGACCTGGCCCCTGAGCCTTCCACCTTCCCCTACCCCTCGAACAAGGTCAATCCCTAGTGAGGGACATTTCTTCTCCCTCCATTGCTACATGCCATTCCACTATCCTTGTTAAATTGTGGAACCACTCTTTGTTCCCTGATGTCCCATAGTACCCCATCACTAACAAACACCTAATAGGCTTAAAACCCGTTGTACACAAACTCCTTTCTTCTCCTCTCTCATGGCCTATCCACTTGCCTTTCTAATACAGCCATCCTTCCAGTTATAAAGCCTAATGGCTCATATCGTTTAGTACAGGACTGATCCTGACACATGTCATTCCCAATGACTTACTCGGACAGTGCTGCCTCAGGGGTTTCAGGATAGCTCCCACTTTCTGGCCAGGCCTTAGCTCAAGACTTATCTGAATTTCTCCCAACCTCCATCACTTTAATACAAGATGTGGATGACCTCCTCCTTTGTAGCCCCTACTATGAGGATTCACAGGCCCACACTGCTGCTCTCCTTAATTTCCTGGCCTCCAGGGGATGTTGAGTTTCTCACAGCAAGGCCCAAATTTCTTCTCCTTCAGTCACCTACTTGGGAGTCCACGTCATCCCCAACACCAGAGAAATAATGGTGTATTGCAAAAGTCTAGTTTCTGAACTCCTGACTCCTACCACAAAGAATGACTTTCTCTCTTTACTGGGGCTTACAGGGTATCTCCACGTGTGGATCCCCAAATTTGGCGTGCTAGCAAAACCACTTTATGAGGCAGCCAAAGGGGATCTGCCATTCCTTTAGATCCCACAAAGCCCATGCATTCTCCCTTCCAGCAATTAAAAGCTGCTCTCCTTGCAGTCTCAGCTCTGTCTCTCTCAAACCTATCTCATCTTTTTATCCTATATGTCACCAAAACCCAGATAGGCAGTTGGGGTTTTGGGACAAAAGGCAGGAGATATTTTCTCTGTGGTTGCATACCTCTCTAAACAACTAGAGACCACAGCTCGAGAATGGGCCCCTGTTTACAGGCCTTGGTGGTAGCCACCCTTTTAGCACAAGAAAGCTCTAAACTAACTTTTGAACAACAAACAATCAAGACTTTCTCAGCCATAAGGCCAAGTCAATTTTCTCCCCTTCCCACCTACAATGTATTCACCTACTTTCATTGAAAACTCCCAGTTCTTTAAATCTCACTCTTCCTTAAAATCCAGACACTCTCATCCCAAAACACTCCTGATCCTTAGAACACAATTGCATGGAGGCTTTCGACCTCTTTCTCAGTCCCTTTCCACACGTCTCCCCACATCCCATTACATAGTTCATAGATGGGAGCGCAACCTCCATGCCCATCCCCCAGGTGGGTTATGCCACAGTAAATCCAACACAAGCTATTGAGGCTGCACAACTGCCAAATGAGGTTGGGGTTATACACGGCAGAGGACACCAAACCTCCAAAAACCCCATAGCCCAGGGAAACAAATTGCCAGTTCTAACCGCAAAACAGGCTGCTCAATCACCAGGCCCCCACTTTTCCTCTCCTGCTCAGGTCCTTCTTGTGGCCCCTACGCCCTTATCCCAATACACACTCCAAGAAATATAGCACCTCCAATGGTTGGGAGCACAGAGAAAGGACAACTGGTATACTCTCTCCAGTTGCTATGTCCTCCCTACCACACAAGCTGAGCAAATCCTTTTAGATTTCTATAATTCAGTTCATATAGGCTATGAACCCCTACTATGCCTTCTTCAGCCCTTATATTACTCTCCCCACAAAAGGACATGCTATCTTCTAACCTTAGTAGGTACCTTTTCAGGTTGGTTTGAGGCTTTTGCCTGCACTTCAGAGGGTGTTACAGGAGTAACGCATGCTCTCACCTCAGAAATTATCCCTCCTTTTGGCCTCCCCACCAGTCACTCACTCGCCTATGGGCTGCCCCCCGCAAGCCCACAGGCCTCAGCCCCCTCGAACTTATGTACAGGAGGCCCTTCACTCTCACACCTCTTCCTTCCAGCTCATCGCCTTTAGGCCAGTATCTCCCTACTCTTGCTCATTAGGGATCTTCGGCAACAGGCCAACCTTCTATCACCTCATCCTTTCCCCACCACCCCTCAGACTTTAAACTGAGCCCGGGACAGCAAGTGTATATTAAAACCCGAATCCCAAAGCCCCTCTCGCCATGTTGGGAAGGGCCTTATACAGTACTTCTCGCCACCCCATGGCAGTAAAAGTACTAAGAAAGGCCCCCTTGGTATCACTTATCCTTGGTAAAACTAGCACCTGAGACTTTACCCAAAGAATCTGTTAACACCAAGCCAGAGGGGTCCCTCTACACAACCCCCAACCCGACATCTGCTCACACTTCATCCATTTTAGGATCCACAAAACGGAGAATCTCCAGGACCTTCACTCTTCCTCAATCCCAAAAGAAGGATGACCTTTCCCCCAGCGATTATCCTCTCACTCTTGCAGGTCCGCTTCGCATCCCTCACCCAAGAGCTACTATTATACTATCTGTTCTAGTACTTGCTACAGGGTTGGCAGCAGCTGCCCCAGAGCAGTGTAACATTATAGGAAGATTTCTCCTGGCACTTCTTTACCTCCTATCGGTAGGATGCTTCTTAGCAATGTCACTGTGGCATTGTGCCCTTTCAATCCTTTGGCTCCCTAACCCTTTGCATCCTTCCCATGTTTTTCCTCCTATCTCGATGCTCCCCCTTACCTGGAACATGGAGGTTCCAGGTCCGCAGGGACAGTGCAGTCCTCAGTGAATCAGACTGGTCCCTGAGCGACTCATCTGTCTCCCACTTCGCGAGAAACTTTTTGTGGTCACCCCCCTCCCTGTCAATGCAGCCCGCAACGTTTCCACAAACGTCTCTTCACTTTCCTCTAATCTCACCTCAGTGAGGACTGTCAGCGTTGTGCGGGGCCTGCCCACACTCTGCCTACCACTCACTTACCCCCTCCTCATCCATGCCCTAAAACAGGAATATATTTCCTTTGTAAAACTACGTTATCCTGTTGCCTGCCCCCTAATGCAATTTCTTGCATATTCTTTTGGCTCGTCCCTGACATCACCCTTGAGACAGATGGAGAGATGGAGATGGGCCTGGGACTAACTTTGGCTCCCCCGTCTCAGGAAGTGTCCCGCTCCCATAGGGCACTAATTGTACCTTTTTAAGTGGGGCAGGGATCCTTCCTGCAACTGGAACTGGCGTGGCGGGCCCTGCTACTGCTTCTCAATCCTATCAAAAACTCTCAGAAGAACTAAGCATAGATAGCATCTCCTCCCTCCAATGACAGGTCACCTCACTTGTGACAGTCGCTTTACAGAACAGTCGGGCCCTTGACCTCCTTACAGCTGAGAAGGGAGGCACCTGCCTCCTCTTGGGGCAGGAATGCTGTTATTATGTAAATGAGTCTGGGGTGACCCAAAACAACTTAAACCGTTTTACTGAACCCTTGGATACCTTGGCTTATGCCCCTACTAGGACCCCTAACTGTGCTGGGACTCATCCTACTTTTTGGTCCCTGTCTCTTTTGGTGTTTGTCTAATTTCTTGTAGGAATGTATGCAGGCTTTCACCAACCAAAAGGGCACCGAATTGTTCCTGCGAGGAGGATATCAGCCCCTCAGAATCAGTGACCCTTCCCCAGAGGAATACAGCCTCCCACAGGAAACCAATACCCTGCCACCTAATTGTTTTACCCGCCAACGTAAATCTTTTATTTTTTCCATATCTTCCCCCATCTCCAGCAGGAAGTAGCTTCAGAAGAATGAGACCTTCACCCCTTTCCCTTCTTATACTTAAAATGCAGGAATGATGGATTTTGGACATGACTGGTGACATTGTGCACACAATAAGCACAAAATAGCCACTGGCCTTGTCTTCCATTCCAGCACCAAACCCCTCCCCCCTTGTTGCTAGAAGCCTCCTGACTTAAACAGAAACCCTTTCATTTCCACAAGGATGCAGTTCTCCACCCTGCTCGCATAGTTTCCACATTAGCATAATGCCCCTCCTTGATGGTATCAACCAGCCCGTGGTGCACTATATAAGCTCTACCACCGTTACGCCTGGTGCTGCCTTCCATTTTGAGGGCAGCCCTGGGTTGCTCCCCACTTTGGGTGCAGCCCTGCAGATTCTTTTCCTTTAATAAAACTTGAACAGTACCCAGCATCTCAGCTCACTTTCTTTCACCACGGAAAGGTAAAATCCAATAACCTGGAAGGTGGGCTCTATACAGTGCTTAGTTTTCCACTGGAGACATGAATAATCTTTTTTGCTATTTCCAAGTGTTCTTATAATCTTGGATTTTACAGTAATTTTTCAGAGAAGACTTGGTTTTCGTTACCTTCATAACAGAAAAATCCTAGCATTTTATCCTCTATCTTTTGCTCAGTTGGTGGAGCCAAGTTCGGGGGTGAGAGTAGGGGATAAAGAAGCAAAAGGAATTACTTTAACATAATTTCTCACATTTTCTCCTGAAATTTCTGAGAAAATACAAGGAGCCATTAACCCTTGGGACCTTAATCTCTGACATTCTTTACTTATAGAAGGATCAGTGATGAGTAGCAGGGCGTTGTTGTTTAATTGTAGAATATGCACAGAGTATAAATACTTTAAGGTTCTTGGGACAGAAAAAGCCGTTCTCCACTCACCTACTCCAAACACCTTCTTGGGAAGCATATTTTGAAAACCGCTACAAGAGTTTGAAAGATGAAGTTGCATTCAGGTATTTCCTTTAGATTTCAGGGTTGGCTCTTATTTCTTGTTTCTGGGAAGGAAGTTTTAGCACATTTTGCACGTGTGTTATCCAAGCGCTGAAAGCACTTTAGCGACAGCACTGCATGTGCAGCCCAGGGAACTCTAAAGGAGATACAGGCCTAAAACATTGGGTGGGATAAAAGGCAGCAAAGATGATCTCTTTTCCCAGCAATAGGCAAGCAGCTGGTTCTACCTTTCACTGATTTTATGCTGTTGTCTGGAAACCCAGTGTCCTGTAACCCAAACCCAGGGAAACTGAGCAAATTCTGAATCAGTGAAATCCCTGGGTTCAGCTTTGAGGATATGCTTCTGGGTATCCAACCACTCCCTGAGGTCTCAGGCCCCCTCCTCTGAGCTCTCCCCTGGAGGAAAGTTTCTGTGGCCACTTAGACTTATTTTTAGTGCCAACAAAGGAAAATGAGACCACAAGGGGCTGGCTTCTGCAAATCCAGTGGCTGGGCATGCTCAATAGGGAGCACAGAATATTCTTGAATATGTGTGGTGCACGTGATAGGGTCTAACCAATGAACATGCCCCAGGAAGAGGCCATCTGAACATGTGCAAGACTAAATGTTACATGACTGGGAACCACCCCCTTAACTGAATATTCATTAGATAGAGAAACAATAGAAACGAATCCCTGGCAAAGGCGAGTTGTTTCTCACTTTCCTGGAGGCAACATGCACCTTGCTGGTTGAGGTGTGTGTATTTTAATTTGTATCAAACTTACTTTTAGCAGCTGCTCACTGTCTTGAGCCAGCCTGCACTCTGTACTGAACATTAAGTGTGTTTTTCTTGCTTGTGTATTAGACTTGGTGTGGTCCCTGCTCAGTCTCTGGAGCTAGGCTGCACTGTTTTTGTGGAACCTGTATTTCTTATCTGTTATATTAAACTTGTTGTCACTTTCTACTGTGACTCTGCCCTGGAATTTTTCTCTGTGGTGGAATCAAAGACCTGGTAAGAGGACAGGGTGGGTTGAGGCTGACTCTCGCCCTACCCCCACCCCCCTGGACTTCTTCCTCTGACATCAATGGGGTCTTGTGGTCTGTGGTCGGTGGTCTGATGAGCCTCAAGTTCCTGATGTTATGTCAAAGCTGGAAAACTCAAAGACACTGACCTTTGCCAAGCATCACTAGTGCTTTAAAGTGCCTGACTCAGACTCCTGAGGAATGTGCATATGCTCTATGCAAGAGTGTAGGTTAATAATCAGCTTGGCCTTTCTTTGGAATGCCTTTGTTCAGAAAGATTGATTTGGAAAGCAGAACAGGAGGGAGACTGGGCTTTTGCTCTTAACCCTTGAGTTTATGAAGGCTATTTATAGGAACAAAGAAAAACTTTTTAAAGACACTTTGGCTGGACCAGTCTCACATTTTTAACAAGTTCCCAAGTGAGGCTGATGCTGCTGGTCCCCAGACAATATTTTGGTAACTGGTGAGTATACTGTGTTTTTCAGGTAATTTAATATCAAACATGTTGACGGCTGCCACTATCTAAGGTACTGTGATGTCAGTTTTACCAGACGTTACTGTCCCCTTAGTAGTGGCTTGGTTTATTTTCAGATTTCAGAGTGGAGCATTTGGAGTTTGCTAGATCCATTTCAAAGGCCTATTTGGAGGAAGCTGATTCAGTGCTTTCACTTACTTTATAGGCGAACATAATTTTAGGAGATTTTCATAATAAAATATATTTTCATAGTATAATTATGTTCATAATATAATTTTCATAATATAATTAAAATGATCTCTTGGTCATTTGTGTGGTCTCTTTCAGTTTATAAAGTTTTCTCACATATTATCTGGTTATGGCATTTCTCTTAATGTAGATATTTAAAGATCCGTCTTTGGGTCTTTTTAGCAGCTGCCCTGTGAGGTAAAAAGGAGTATTTTTCCTGTTTTACGGTGTTAATCAGAGCTGGGATTAACTCCACACTGCCTCATGGTGAGTATGTGTACTTGTAACATCTACGATGTTATAAAGGGGGTTTGGTTAGGGGACAATGAGAGGACAACCGAGATACTACAAAGGAGTGTTAATTATGTGACTCTCTGAGACCTCATGTATATAGGCTTCTGCAGCCTGTTCCCTCAGAGCCCTCCTTCCCAATAAGCCTTCAATTGTAAAGAGATCTTAGCCATAAGGAAAAAAGCTTCTTAGATGAGCTCTGACACCCAAAGGTCCAAACTCCAAACTGCAGGGCCTACCACTATTTATGTAACTCAGGACATTCCCTGAAGCCACAGTGCATCCTGTTCCCTGCCTCAAGTTCTCTCTGATGTCTTGATTTTTGCCTTTACCAGCTTGAGGAGCAGCAGAACGAGAGCCCAGTGCCCGAATCCTGAGGTGAACAACAAACCGTCTGGCCTCCTCTGCAGGTGAAGGGACATGCATAGGGGAATGGAGACCAGCATGCAGGAAAGAAGTGAGGTTTGGTTGAGAGGAAACGGAATGGCTTGGCCTTGCGAGAAGGCAATTTCCATGTTTCTTTTACTCCCTGATCTCTGATATGTGAATAGAAATGACTTGAAGGCATCTCCAGAGAGCAGCTGGGCTCAGGGCATAGAAAATATTTCAACATCCAGGGCCTCTTCTTCCTTCTCTGCTCCCTCCCTTTCCCCCTTCTCCCTGTCCCAACTATCTTATCTGCCAGGAATCAGTCGTAAGTGACAGTTGAAGGCCATGAAGGGGAAAAGTGGAAAACGTGGCCCTAGAGAAGACGAGAGAAGCGCTGTGACTCAGTTTGCTTTAGTCGTGGCGAAGTTCTCAAGCCAGCTAGACTGGTGGGGTGGTGCCGTTTATTTTATCTACCTATAAAAATCGTGGCCCTAGAGAAGACGAGAGAAGCGCTGTGACTCAGTTTGCTTTAGTCGTGGCGAAGTTTTCAAGCCAGCTAGACTGGTGGGGTGGTGCCGTTTATTTTATCTACCTATAAAAAATTTTTTAAATTGTTTTAACTTACATAGGAAAGTGAGCAAATATTTAGTGTACAACTGAGTGAGTTTTTCCCATTCACACACACGTTCACACTCACTTGTCTACCCACCTTGCAGAGCAAGATAATAGAGCATTTCCAACACCTCAAAAGACTGCCTCATGCCTACTCCCAGGCAGTACTCCCCAAGGCAACCGCTGCTGACCTCTATTACTACTGAATGATTTTACTTTTTCTTGAACTTAGTTTGAATGGAACCCTACGGGGTGTACTATTTTGTGTCTGGCTTCTTTCACTCAACACTACTTCTGTAAAGCCCTTCTACACTGGCATATCGCAAAAGCTAGTTCTTGTTCACTCTCCAACCACCCCATTCCCCCGGCCCTAGGAAACCACTAGTCTACGTTGTGTCTATAGATTTGCCTATTCAGGGCTGGCCAGATAGCTCAGTTGCTTCGAGTGTGTTGTTACAGCACCAAGGCGTTCAGATCCTTGTACTGACCAGCTGCCTAAATAAATAAATAAATAAATAAATAACAGATTTGCCTATTCTAGCATTTCATTATAAATGGAATTATACAATGTGTGGTCTTTGTGACTGGCTTCTTTTACTTAGCGTGTTTTTGGAGTTCATTCATGTAGTAACATATATCCATACTTCATTTCTTTTTATTGCTAAAAAATATTCCATTGTTTGAGTATACAGTGGTACCCCCTTATCCTCAGGGGATACGTTTGAAGACTCCCAGAGGATGCCTGAAACTATGGATAGTACGAAACCCTGTATATACAATGTTTTTTCCTGTGTGTATTGACACATACTCATGACAAAGTTTAATTATGTCAGGCACAGTAAGAGACTAAAAACAATAATAAAATATACTATAATCAAAGTTATGTGAATGTGGTCTCTCTCTCTCTCAAAATATCTTACTGTACTGTACTCCCCTGTTTTCAGACTGTGGTTGGCTGTGGGTAACTGAAACTGGAACGCGAAACTGCTGATAAGGGGAACTACCGTACCACATTTTATTTATCCCTTCATCAGTTGATAGACATTTGGATTGTTTCCATCTTTTGGCCATTCTGAATAACGCTGCAATGGACATTCATGTACAAGTTTTTGTGTGGATAATGGACATATGTTTTCATTTCTCTTCAGTATATACCTAGGAGTGGAATTGCTGGATCATAAGGATAATCTATGTTTAATTGAGAAAGTGCCAAACTATTTTTTGTTGGGCATAACTTTGCGCGCATGCGCCCTGACGCGCACGGGCGCCATTTCATGCGCTCCGCGGCCACCATTTCACTAGCGCTCAACAGCACGTAGCTGCCAGCCTCGCCCTTCCGGGTCCCAGTGATTCAGCAACTTTAGTTCCGTATTCGCGTAAAGCCTCCCCACCACCTCACCCTATCCTTTTAAGCCCTTCTTATTGGCTCTTTGCTTGATCTCTCATATCAAAACCCGCCCTGCCCTTTTTCCCTATATAAGCTGTGCCGCCCTGCAAATAAACGGAGTTCCGGCTTTGACCACTCTCCTGGCTCGGTGGTGTTCTTTCTCGGCCCCCGGGGAGGAAGGTCCTGGGGGGGAAGGGCCGTGCCAGCGACACTCATCATCCCGCTCAGCCCCACAAGGGACCCCCGGCTGGACCGGGGTCTCTTCCCGCTCGGTTTTGTCGGCCTCTGGCTCAGGGAGGCCCGACAATTTTTCACAGAGGCTGCACCATTTTACATTCCCACCAGCAGTATATAGGGATTCCAAATTTCTACATTTTTGACAGTGCTTGTTATGTCTTTTTTTTTTTTTTTTTGTCTTTTTGTCTTTTTCCGTGTCCGGCAACGGATCGCAACCCTCAGTGTCGCCCCCGCACTGGACCGGGGACCAGCAACGGGATCGCAACCCTCGGCGTTGCCCCCAGGCCTCGCTCAGCCAGTGAGCGGGAACCGGCCTGCACGTGGGATCCGAACCCTCGGGCGGGAGCGCTGCCGCGCTTCCCAAGCGGCTCACCATCCAGTGCGCCACCGGGCCGGCCCTTGTTATGTCTTTTTGATTCTAGCCATCTTAGTTTGTGCAAAGTGATATCTCACTGTGGTTTTGATTTACATTTCCCTGATGGCTAAAGATACTGAGCGCTTTTTCATGTGTTGGTTGGTCGTATGTATATCTTCCTTTGTGAAATGTTTATTCAGATCCTTTGCCTATTTTTAAAAATAAGTTGTTTGCCTTTTTTTTATTGAATTGTCATAGTTCCTTATATATTCTAGATATAAGTCCCTTATGAAATATATAATTTGCCAAAATTTTATCCCATTCTATGGACTTTCTTTTCACTTTCTGGAAAGTATCCTATGATGAGCAAAAGTTTTGATAATGTCCACCTTGCCTAATTTTTCTTTTGTTGCTTGTACTTTTGGTGTCATATCTAAGAAACCTAAGGTCACAAGATTTATGCTTATGTTTTCTTCTACGAGTTTAATAGTTTTAGCTCCCACATGTAGGTCTTTTTGACCCATTTCTGAGTTGATTTTTGTATATGTTATGAGGTAGGAGTTAAACTTTATTCTTTTGCATGTGAATATCTACTTTTCCCAGCATCATTTGTAGAAGACTATTCTTTTCCTATTGAATTATCTTGGCACCCTGTCAAAATCATGGTCACCAGTTGACCATCATTGTAAGGGTTTGTTTCTGGATTCTCACTTCTATTCCACTGATTTATATATCTAGCCTTATGCCAGTACCACACTGTCTTGGATTACTGTAGCTTCACTGTAATTTTTGAAATCAAGAAGCTTAAGTTGTCTAACTTTGTTCATTTTCAGGATTGTTTTGGCTATTCTGGGTCCCTTTTAATTCCATATGAATTTTTAAATTTCTGCCAAGAAGTCATCTGGTATTTTTACAGTGATTGCATTGAATCCATAGATCAATTTGTGGAACATTGCCATTTTAACAGTATTAAATCTTCCAATCCGTGAAAATAGGATGCCTCCCATTTAATTAGGTCTTTGATTTCT
>NW_007730017.1:46431-48789 GCF_000696425.1 Galeopterus variegatus
TTCAGGATTGTTTTGGCTATTCTGGGTCCCTTTTAATTCCATATGAATTTTTAAATTTCTGCTAAGAAGTCATCTGGTATTTTTACAGTGATTGCATTGAATCCATAGATCAATTTGTGGAACATTGCCATTTTAACAATATTAAATCTTCCAATCCGTGAAAATAGGATGCCTCCCATTTAATTAGGTCTTTGATTTCTTTCAACAATGTTGTGTATTTTCAGAGTATATGTTTTATATTTTTGTTAAATTTGCTCCTAAGTTTTTTATTCTTTATAATACTGTTGTAAATGGGATTTTCTTAATATTACTTTCTATTGGTTTACTGTTAACTTATAGAAATACAATTGACTTTGTATATTGATGTTGTATCCTGCCACTTTATTGAACTTGTTTATTAGTTATCAAGATTTTTTAGTGGAGTACTTAGCAGTTTCTACATGTAAGATCACATCATCTGTAAAGAGTTAGTTTTATGTCTTTCCAATCTATATACCTTTTATTTGATTTTCTTGCCTAACTGCTGTGGCTAGAACTTTCAGTATAGTGTTGAACAGAAGTGTTGAGAGTGGACATCTTTATTTTTTTCCTAATCTTAGGAAAACAGCATTCAGTCTTTCACTGTTAAGAATGATATTAGTTGTGGATTTTTTGTAGATGTCCTTTATCATGTTGAGGAAGTTCACTTTTATTCCAAGTTTGTTGAGTGGTTTTAGAATGAAGAGCTGTTGAAGTGATGAACATTCTTGTACATTACTTTTGCTGACCTTGGGTACACATTAAGCACTCATTTCTGTTGTGTATATACCAAGGAGTAGAAATGCTGAGTCATAGGATATGCATAAGTTTAGCTTTAATAAACATTGTCAAACCATTGGCTAAGGGAGCCACTGCCTCACCGTTGCCATGAAAAATAGCTGCTTCCTGGTTTCCCTGCAGGCCCAGCACTATGGCTGTGGGCAATGGTTCCCATACTTTGACAAATGCAGGAGTGGCCATGATTCACCACTCCCATGATCACTTTTGGTGGAAATTCAGTTTGTAGGGTGAAAAAACTATAGGGTTTTAATATTTGCCAATATAAGATGTGGAAAATAGCCTCTTATTTTTATTTTTATTACGAATTTTATTTTTTTTTAAACTAATGATATTGAAACTAATTTTCATAGTTTTATTGGTCACTTGTATTCTGTGATATATTATTTAATGTATCTAAAATTTATTTTCATACATGCTATGAAGTAGAAATTTAGCTTTGTTTTTCTTTAATATGGAAAAAATATACAAGTCTGTGACTTTTCATCAACTTTGACAGGGGCCATGTTAATCTCTGCACTCTTATTGATTATTACGAGAGTTTTGCTATGGATTTGGAAGGAGTAATCTTTTTTTTCCTGATTAAAGTGGTAATATTTCTCATTGTAGAAAATTTGACCCATGAAGGTATCTAAAACCTAAAATCAAAAAGGCGTAATTAGACTCACCACTACTCTAGTCTAGTCTCAGTCCTGGCTCTACTCCTGTGTATTACACATGTATACTGTGCTAGTTTTCTATAACCACAGTCTTATCTTTTCTTTCCTGTTACGTGAATTGGTAATCAGAGGGGCCCCTGCTGACTTCAGGTTAAGTTTCTGAGAATGTGAATAATCTGAGTTAAAAGAATCGTGAAGTTAAAAGATATCTTGATAATTTTTTTCCCTCCACATCTTTCTGACCTTGCACAGAACTGCACCAACAACATTCCAGAAAACTGTATTCCATAGAATGTCCAGCACCTCCCTCCAGAACCCTTCATTAATCTGCAGACAAATTTCTTGTATACATTCACCCCAAATCTCTCTGATGAAAAGACACTTTTTTTCTTAAGGGTATCCCTTCAATTTCTGATGAAATCTAAGCTCATCCCCTCTTGTTCCCTTCTCAGATCTAACAGGCAGCAACTGCTTATCTCTTATGGGATATTCTTGCACGTACTTCCACACTTTAGCTGTATTCAGAGGGTCAGAGGCACAGTCTCCTCCTATCTGCAAGATAGCAGTGGTGTGAGTTGACAAGGAGCATTTTCTTTTTAGAATCATCTCTCCTTTTCTGTTGAAAGAGGGTTGTTTAGTTCAGCATTTATGAAAGCAAATGCTGATAGAGAACCCGAGGTTTTACCTTTGAGTGACCTCAGGCAGGTCAACCACTCTTTCTGGGCTTCAGTTTTTTCTCAGCAAAAATGAAAACATTGTTATTTTATTAATAGCCACTGTTTGGTAGGACTGTTTTTGATCCGAGTATAAAGAAAAAGAAATGTAGGGTTCTTATGTGGCATTTTGGCTGTTTAGATTAATATTATTTTTTGCATTTCTTTTT
>NW_007730017.1:49970-52956 GCF_000696425.1 Galeopterus variegatus
ACTGGTCATCTTAAAAAAAAAAAAAGAAGGATAGGTGGGGTCAGAGTTGCAGCAGAGATACCCTGGCAGTGGCATGCCTAGTGGAGCCATGAGAGCAGGACCGCCATGGAGACCCCAGACCCGTGGAGCTACCAGGGTGGAAAGCCAGCCTGGGAGAGCTGAAGTGTGGTCTGAGATGAGGAAAGCCATACGAGCAGAGCTGCCCAAGGACTTGGGGACCCAATCCCCACATCAGAGTGCAGAGAACATCGAATGTGGAGTCAAGGTACATGATTCACCAGCTGTAAAATTTAATGCCTGCCCTGCTGGGCTTTGGACTTGTTTAGTACCTGTTACCCCCTTTTTTGGCTTATTTCTCTCTTTTTGAATGGGAATATGTACCCTGCGCTTGTCCCACCATCGCATATTGGAAGTAGATAACTTGTTTTGATTTCAGAGATGGAACTTTGGACTTTTGAGTTGAAACAAGTTAAGACTTTGGGGGTGAAATGAATGTATTTGTGTGTGAAAAGGAACCACATCTCATAGTTAGAGGCCATTTATTATATACAACAAGACATTGTTCTAAGTGCTTTACTCATTTTGTCTTTACAGCAACTTTTATTTTTCCTATTTTCAAGTGAGGAAACTGAGTCACAGAGAGGTTATCTGTCTTTCCCAAAGTCAAACTGCAACTAAGTGCTAGTACTGGGTTATGAACCTTGGTAGTAAGTTTCAGAGCCCATGGATTTAAATTAAGCTCTATAACATGAAGTAACATATCTGAGGGCTTAAAATGAGAATGTTTGCATACATTTTGCATATACTTATGTATGAACTTATAAAAACTCAGAAATGCTTAAGAAAAATGATCAGTGTTGTTAATATTAAGCCAATGGTTGCATTTTCCCCCAATTTTATTAATTTTCACTTACTGTACCTCACTGGAGACCAGAATGATGAAGAATGACGCATATCACAGTGTGGTTTTTTTGTTTGTTTGTTTGGTGGCTGGCCAGTAAAGGGATCTGAACCATTGACCTTGGTGTTACCAGAACCATGGTCTCCCAAGTAGGCTAACCAGCCAGCCCACAAAATATTCTTAATTGAAAAATTTAAAGAAGATTCATTTCTCAAAATGAAGAGTATCTTACATATGTTTCTCTTCTACCACCTTTTTTTTTTTTTTTGGTGGTGGGTAGGGCACTGGCTACCAACTGAGCTAACCATCCAGTCTCCACGAATATTTTAATCTAGATTTTTCCAAGAGCTGAAACTGAAAAACATTACTGCATTGAGTATTTAGTGCTCAAATGACTGTAAATTGTGATAAATGAGCTCCTCTTGGGTCTCCACACCTGTGACCATGACAATTTAGAGCAGAAGAAGGGTCTTGAACCAATACTACTCTATTTCATCAAATCTAAGATGCCACTTATTATAGGAAAGACCATTATTTCAGGTATGACGAAGAATGAAAAAGAATGCTGCCAATTAAACCATGACACACTGTCTCAGCTGTAATCTTTATGCAGTAATAAGTTACACTAATGTTTCATTGCTTTGACAATTCTTTCAGCTATTCTGAGAGATTTGGTAGGATCTCCATATTCATTCAGGTGCCTTTCTCGGCATGTGCTATGCCAGTGTTTTTCAAACTTGACAGGGTACATGAATCACCTAGGAGTTTTGTTAAAAATGCAGATTCTGATTCAGCAGGTCTGGGATGGGCCTGAAATTGTGCATGTCTAATAATTTCCCAGGTGGTGCCAATGCTACTGGTTGCAGACCAATCCTTGATAGCAGGCAATCTTTTATATATATTTCCTTAACAAAATGTAACTCCTCTTCATCTACTCTTGAATGTCTTCTTTTGTTAGATCTTGTAAAGTACTTGCATGTTGCTTTACAAGGAAGCATAGAGTTGCAGCAATTCCTCCAAGAATATTTGCTTTACAAACATCAAACTTATGTCCCCACCTTTGCTGTTGGCCTTTCTTTGTATCAGTCACTCTTTGTTTTGGTATTGAATCATATTGTAAAATTTCTGAAGACATTTTAAAGGGAAATTAAACCTGACACATCCAATAGGGATGATGCACATCACTGAACAGAAATGAAGATAATATGGACAGCCATGACCAAATTCATGAATGCACAGGCAGTGACAACTATATCACAGCTACTGCCTGGTTACAGTAAACACAGGATGCTATCAGGTTGTATAACTCATCCTGATTTTTCTGCAATATTAAAATACACAAAAAAGTAGAATTAAAACATAGCATATTTTAAAAAGCAGGAAAAAAAAGGAGGTCAAGGAAAGACATAGGAAACAAAACCATATAAACCGCCTAGCACTGTCTGTTCATTCATGATATATTTATTGAATATTGCTTATAGGTGAGGCAGTGCACGCTGAGGAAATCCCGGTGAAGAAGCAGTTCCACAGTTCCTGCCCTCATGTAGCTTATCGTTCAGCAGGGAGACAGACATTAAAAAAAATAGTCAATCCTCATTGTTTGTGGATTCTGTAGTTGTGAATTTGCTTATGCATTAGTCTGCTAGGGCTGTCATATCAAAATACCACACACCGAATTGCTTAACCTACAGAAATGTATTTTCTCACAGTTCTGGAGGCTGGAAGTGCAAGATAAAGGTGACAGAAAATTTGGGTTTTGGTGAGTCTTCTCTTCCTGGCTTGCAGGTGGCTGCCTTCTCACTATTGGTCATTTTGTACAGAGGGAGGAAGAGAGGGGGAGAGAGATGCAGGTGGGCAGGGAGGGCTCTCTGGTGTCTCTTCCTTTTCTTACAAGGATACACATTCTATCGGGTTAGAGCCTCACCCTTGTAACTTCATTTCACCTTAATTACCCTCCTTAAAGATCCTATCTCTAAATACAGTCACACTGGGGGTTAGGGCCTCGACATAAGAATTTGGGCAGGACACAATTCAGTTCATAACAGCTTCCTTGGTAAAATGTATTTATTTATTTTTTGCTAAAAT
>NW_007730017.1:53285-104626 GCF_000696425.1 Galeopterus variegatus
GGTTTTGGTGAGTCTTCTCTTCCTGGCTTGCAGGTGGCTGCCTTCTCACTATTGGTCATTTTGTACAGAGGGAGGAAGAGAGGGGGAGAGAGATGCAGGTGGGCAGGGAGGGCTCTCTGGTGTCTCTTCCTTTTCTTACAAGGATACAAATTCTATCGGGTTAGAGCCTCACCCTTGTAACTTCATTTCACCTTAATTACCCTCCTTAAAGATCCTATCTCTAAATACAGTCACACTGGGGGTTAGGGCCTCGACATAAGAATTTGGGCAGGACACAATTCAGTTCATAACAGCTTCCTTGGTAAAATGTATTTATTTATTTTTTGCTAAAATGTATTTGTAACCCCCAAATCAATACTTGCAGCACTTTCGAGGTCATTTACGGGCATGTGCAGCAAATAATCTGTATTGCCTGTTGTACGTGTTCGCAGCTGAGGCCGAACCTTCCTGTTTCAGCTCTCATACTAACAGGTATCCTTTCCGTGGTCTATTTAGTGCCACATTTTTCTCATTTTTGTACTTTTTGTTTGCTTTTCCATTCTTGGCTTCTATAAAGAAGCAAAATAATAAAAGAAAGGCATAGACTACTCTTTTTAATTTTTCATAATAAGTACATTTTTCCAGTTTGAAAGCATTTTCTAATTAAAGAATTTGATCTCATATACGTAAGAGGAACGGAGTATTTTTTTCCAGTTCCTTTTAGGGCTGTGTTCTGATTTCCAACCACCAGGTGGAGACCAAACAAAACTAAAATATTTCTCATATTTTGTGTTTTATGCTGAATATGAGCAATTCCTTAATCTAAATCAGGGGTGGGATAATTATTTTCCCCTTTTGAGGGAGCCATTGACCTCAGAGGGAAAAATACCTCTTAGATCAAAGACTACATGAAAATTCAAAACAAACACAATTTTTTGAACAGACATAATGTGTTCAAATCAATGACTTTTCCAATTAAAATTGGGAAACGTGTATATTTTAATTAAGTTTAACAAAAGTAAACATTTCCATGCTACATTATTGCCAGTTAGAGGATGGGTAAGATGAAGTAGGAAAAAACAGCAGCAAAAAAAAAAAAAAAGAAAGAAGAGGAAGAAAGAAAAGCAGCCACAGACAGGCAGACAGAGAGTGAAACACCAAGTGGTTGGAGGCTGAGCTGGAGTGTGAGATAGAAACACAGAGAGGGAGTCAAGTCCAGTGGTCTGTTCTGGGGCCAGCATGGTTTGACGTTTCTGCTTGTCCATGTGCACTGAGGGTATGCAGGTCAGCAATCCCACGGAGCTCTTTCAAAGGCTCACTAATCTTCAAGCATCCCCTTTGTAACTGGAAATTGGGTCTGCTTTTATTAACAAACTTCAAAGTTTAATTGTAAAATGAAGATTTCTCTTTCCACCTAAATTGAAAGATTTCCCCATTCCATGCAAAGGAATCAGTTGAGTTTTTCAAGTTCCCTCTTTGTAACATCATAAGTACTGTCTTAGGGGCAAGATATTTAATATTCACAAGCAGTCAGGTAGCCTTTTTTTTTTTTTAAAGTTAGGGCTTTTTTATTTTTTAATATTTAGAAGTTATAATAATTCTAGTGGCCATATAATTGCTCTGAACTTCATTGCCAATCAAATCTATCGTGTGTGTGAGCGTACATGCACACGTGTGTGAGTGTGCTTAGGGTCACATGCCTGTGTGCCTAATTAGAACCTTGTGAAGATTAGAGTCTATGATAGAAACAAAGATAAAATTTCCCCTCTGTGAACACAAGGTACCTGCATTCTGTCTCTTGAGAGATCCAAAAGTTTCGGTCACTGTAGTTCACCACAAAGAGGAGGATATGGCCCTGTGTCTGTAGTTCACTTCTCTTTATTTACCAGGAACTGGACACAATGAATCAGGAGGCATATCCTAGTAATGAGCCAGACTTCTCCATGAGGGTCTTATTGTTCAGATAACTGTCTGGCACAGTTGTCATTATAACTAGAAAGTAATGGGGGTATTGGAACCAGTCTGTCTTAGAAAAACGCATCTCATAGGTACCGTGAATCACCACCATTCATATTTGAGACTTCTGTGAAATTACATCATATGAAAGTTTGTAGCCTTTTGACAAAAATGTGATCTTATCCACATTTCTTTCTATAATACTTGGGGATTAAAAAAAATTAAAACAAACAAAAAAAAGCTGATACTGTCTTGTTATTTAAAAAGTACCTCCTTATGAAATCTTTAAGAGCTTTAAAACAAAAATAAAATTTCCTCACTGGAAGCTGCCATCCGTGTGACCTTGGGCTACTCATTCAACCTCTCTTGGTGTCTGAGTCTCAAAGGTGGAGCATGTACCCTGGGGGCATGTGCAAGATGACCCACTGGGGAGCTGGAAGAAATATTAGAACTTTTACTTACATTTTTCCATCTAAAATTTAAGGAAAAATACCAAGCTTAACTAGTATTTGATATATAGATTGACTACAAGTACATAATTTATTACTATACAAATTTGGGGGGGTGCATGCTCAAAGATGCTTTACTGTTATTGGCATATGATCAAAAAAGTATGGAAACTATAGATTTACACCATTCAAAGATTAAGCTAGATTCAGTATTTTTTCAAATTGCTGGTGGCAACCAGCTATTGTGTTGTGCAGTCTATCTAGTGGATTCTTAAAAAGTGAAATGAAATGAAATATAAAATATCAGCTTGCATTGCTCAGAGTAAGAATTAAGTATTGTCTGTGAAACTTAGCAGATGAACACGTGTGAGTACTGATGTAAAATTTACTTCCTATTGTGAGTTGCGATTTAAAAAAAGTATGAAAGCAACTAGACTAGAGCAGTGGCTATCAAAGTGCGGTCTTCAGACCAGCCGCAGCATTACGGAGGAACTTGCAAATTCTCTAGGATGATTTGAGATTTACTCTATCAGAAACTGTAATTGGAGCCCAGAGATGTTCAATGAGTGCTCAGGTGATTTTTTTTTGGAGGGGGAAGGGGTGTAGATTTTTTTTTTCCATTTTAGTCAACTATTTCACAACTCTAGAGTTGTAGTAAAAAAATTTTTAAAAACTGTATAAAGTTTACCTTTACAATATCTTCTGCTAATCTCAGCACTATTTTTTTTTTCCTTTTTGTCTTTTTTACTGACCAGTAACAGGATCGCAACCCTCAGTGTTGCACCCGTACCAGGGACAGGCAATGGGATTGCAACCCTCGGTGTTGCGCCCGCACCGCGCTGAGCCAGTGAGCAGGAACCAGTCTCCACATGGGATCCGAACCCTCAGTGGGAGCGCTGCCGCGCTCCCAAGTGGTGCACTCTCCAGTGCGCCACCGGGCCGGCCCTCAGCACTATTTTTTACCTGTATTTTATGACATATATTTTTTGCTTTTGCTTTTTTGCCATTTATTTTATTTTTATTTATTTTTAATTTTTTTATTGTGGTAAGAATACTTAACATGAGACTTAACCTCTTAACAGATCATGTCATCTGTAGAGATAATTTTGCTTCTTCCTATTCTATTTGGATGCCTTTTATTTCTTTTTCTTGCCTGATTGCTTTGGCTAAGACTTTCAGTACTATGTTGAATAGAAGTGTCAGGAGTTGGCATCATTGCTTGTTCATGAACTTAGAGGAAAACTTTCAGTTTTTTGCCATTGAGTATAATATTAGCTTTGGCCTTTATTGTGCTGAGGTAAATTCATTCTGTAACTAGTTTGTTGAGAATTTTTATCATGAAAGAATGTTGAATTTTGTCAAATGTTTTTTTTTATGTCTACTGAAATGATATGTGATTTTTATCATTCATTCTGTTAATGTGTTGTAACACATTTACTGATTGGCATATGTTATACCATCTTAGCATTCAAAGTATAAATCCCACTCGATCATGGTATATGATTCTTTATATTAATATACTGTTGAATTCAGTTTGTTAGTATTTTTTTTAATGGATTTTTGCATCTATGTTCATCAAGGATATTGGCCTGTAATTTACTTCTCTTGTGGTATCTTTGTCTGGCTTTGGTATCAGGTAATGCTGGCCTCATAAAATGAGTTTGGAAGTAGTCCCTTTCCTTCAGTACTTTGGATAAGCTTAAGAAGATTTGGTGTTAATTTTTATTTAAATGTTTGGTAGAATTTACCAGTGAAGCCATCTGGTCCTGGGCTTTTCTTTATTGGGAAGTTTTTGATTACTAATTCAAGGTCCTTATTTGTTATTGGTCTGTTCAAGTTTGCTATTTCTTCATGATTCAGTTTTGGTAGGTTGTACGTTTCTAAGAATTCATCCATTTCTTCTAGGTTATCCAATTTGTTAGCATATAATTGTTCATAACAGTCTCTTGTGATCTTTCTGTTTCTGTGGCATCATTTGCAATGCCTCCTCTTTCATTTCTGATTTTGAGCCTTCTTTCTTTTTTTCTAAGTCTAGCTAAGGGTTTGTTAATTTTATCTTTTCAAAAAAGTAACTGGTACTTTCATTGATTTTTTCTATTATTTCTATGTCATTTATTTCTGCTCTAATCTCTATTTCCTTCCTTCAGCCAACTGTAAGTTTAGTTTGTTCCTTTTGTTCCAGTTCCTTGAGGTGTAAAGTTAGGTTGTTTGAGATCTTTCCTCTTTCTTAATGTAGGCGTTTATTGTTATAAGCTTCCCTCTCAGTATACTGCTTTTGCTGCATTTCATAAGTTTTGGTATGTTTTGGTTTTGTTTTCATTTGTCTGTAGATATTTTCTGATTTCCCTTTTGATTACTTCTTTGATCCAAAGGTTATTAAGAAATGTGTTGTTTTATTTCCACATATTAGAAAACTTTTTAATTTTTCTTTTGTTATGGATTTTTTAGTTTCATTCCATTGTGGTTGGAAAATACATTTGATGTAATTTCAGTCTTCTTAAATTTGTTGAGACTTTTGCGATCTAACATGTGAGCTATACTTGAAAATATCCCATGTGTGCTTCAGAAGAAGGTGTACTCTACTGTTGTTGGGTGTCATGTTCTGAATATGTAAGTAAAGTCCATTTGGTATATAGTGTTCATGTCTACTGTTTATTTATTGATTTTCTGTGTGTATCTTCTATTCATCGTTGAAAGTTGGGTATTGTATTGCTGTCTATTTCTCCTTTTAAACTGTCAATGTTTGCTTTGTATACTTAAGTGTTCTGATGTTAGGTACATATATATTTGTAATTTTATGTCTTTCTGATAAATTGTCCCTTTTACCATTATATAACAGTCGTCTTTGTTTCTTGTGACAGTTTTTGACCTAGTTTATTTTGCCTGATGTAAGTATAGCCATTTCTGCTCTCTTTTGGTTACCATTTGTATGGAATATTTTTCCATCCCTTCACTTTTAGCCAATGTAGGTCTTTGATTCTAAAGTGAGTCTCTCATAGAAAGCACATATTTGGATCTTTGGTTTTTTTAAAAATCCATTTGGCCACTCTTTTGATTTGAGAGTTTAATTCATTTACATTTAAAGTAATTATCAATAGGTAAGAACTTATTATTGCCATTTTGTTATTTATTTATTTATTTGTTTTGTAGTTCTATTGTCCCTCTTTTTCTTTCTTGCTGTCTTCCCCTATGATTTGTTAATTTTTGGTAGTGATATGCTTTGATTCTTTTTTCTTTTTCTTTTGTCTACCTACTATAGAGATTTTCTTTGTGGTTACAATATAGCTTACATAAAACATCTTGTAATTATATCAGCCTATTTTAAACTGACAATAACTTCAATTGCATAAAAAACTGTAATGTTTACCTCTCACCATATTTTGTTATTGATGTCATACTTTACACATTTTTATAGTTGTATTTATTAACAAATTTTTATATTTATAGAAATTTTTAATACTTATGACTTTTAACTTTTATATTAAAGCTAGAAGTGACTTACACACCACAATTGCACGATTACAGTATTCTGTATTTGTCTATATATTTACTTTTACAAGTGAGTTTTATACATTCATATGCTTTCATGTTGCCGTTTAGCATCCTTTCATTTCAATTTGAAGAATTCCCTTTAGCATTTCTTGTAAGGCAGGTTTGGGTGGTGATGAACTCTCTTAGCTTTTTTTTTGTCTGAGAAAGTCTTTATTTCTTCTTAATTTCTAAAGGACAGCTTTGTTGGGTATAGTGCTCTAGGTTGGAATTGTTTTTTCTTTCACCACATTAAATATATTATCCTGCTCACTTCTGGCCTGCATGGTTCTGCTAAGAAATCCACTGATCATCTTATGGGGGGTAGCTTGTGTGTGATGAGTCACTTTTCTCTTGCTGTTTTCAAAATTTGTCTTTCTGCTTAACTTTGAAAATTTGATTATAATGTGTTTCAGTGTAGACTTTATAGCTTTCACCTTATTTGAGGTTTTTTGAGCTCCATAAATCTGTATGTCCATTTCCCTCCCAAGTTTGGGAGGTTTTCAATCTCTGTTTCTTCAAATAACCTTTCTGCCCCTTTATTTCTTCTCCTAGATATCCCATAATGCATATATTGGTTCATTTGATGGTATTGCATAATTCACTTAGGCTTTCTGCACTCTTTTATTCTTTTTTCTTTTTACTCCTCTCACTGGACAATTTTAAATGGCCTGTCTTTGAGTTTGCTAATTCTTTCTTCTGATTGATCAAATCTGTTGCTGAAACCTTCTAGTGAATATTTTAGTTCCATTATTGAACTCTTCAGCTCCAGAATTTCTGTTTGGTTCTTCTTTATCATTTCGGTCTCTTTGTTATATTCTTGTTTTATACATGTAATGTTTTCTTGATTTTGTTTAGTTGTCTATCTTTGTTCTCTTGTAACTCACAGAGCTTCTTTAGGATAACTGTTTTAAATTCTTTGTCAGGTAATTCATACATTTCCCTATCTTTAGGGTTAGTTACTGGAGATTTCTTTTGTTTACTTGATTGTGTCATGTTTTCCTGATTCTTCATATTCTTTGTAACTGTACATTGGTGTCTGCACATTTGAAGAAACAGAACAAATTGCCATGGCTTTTATGTCTTAGCCAGATAAATTTTGTAGGGATTATTTCAAAAAGGTGTGAAGTTATAACAATTTAAAAACACAGTTAACTGGGCCGACCCCATGGCTCACTTGGGAGAGTGCGGCGCTGGGAGCGCAGCGGCACTCCCGCCGTGGGTTCGGATCCTATAGAGGGATGGCTGGTGCTCTTACTGGCTGAGCGCAGTGCAGACGACACCAAGCCAAGGCTTGCGATCCCCTTACCGGTCACAAAAAAAGTAAAAAACAAAACAAAACACAGTTAACCTACTTCTAAGAATGCAAAGCATACAATCATAGGTTATTTTCAATATAAGAAAACTTAAATATCTTTGCTTTAATTTTTTTTTGTTTTTTAGTATATACTCACATTTAAAAAATCAATAATAATTCCATAATATAATCAAACATTAAACAAGTTTAACTTTCTCCAATTCTCTCCCCCTCCCACTTTCTTTATTACAATTGATTTGTCTACATCAGGATCCAAACAAGTTCTACTTGTAGCATTGGTTGCTATGTTAGCTGTTTCTTAAGTTTCTTCAAATCTATAGGTTCCCCCTTCATCTATTTTTTTACTCCTTTACCCTATAAAGTTTCCCAAGGTCTGGATTTGCTTGCTTCACCCCCGTAGTGTCATTTAATATGTTCCACCATCCCCTATATTTTCTGATGTTTGGCTGCTGGATCCTGAGGCTTGGTCTCACTCATGTTAGATTTGGCTTCAGAGGTACGTTCTTACTGCAGGAGGCCAATTATGTCTCATTGACTCTCTGTGACATTAGCACACATTGATGATTATTTGCTAGATCCATTATTTCAATAGGGGTTTGCAAAATACCATATTCTAATTATTTTATTTCCTCTTTATTTACTAGCTGGGATACTTCACTAGACAGAAATGTTTCTTCCTCAGCTATTTATGGTTACCCTGAGGAAAAATTCATATAGAAAAGACAGGATAAATGCTTGACATTTCTCTTTCACTCACTAGTTTTAGAAAAACGAATTGTTCCTGTATCATCTTCCAAAGAGACTGAGAGTTTGTTTGCTTTTGTTTCATTGTCATTATAGACTTTTTGTGGCAGTAATATTTAGTTTCTTTCTCTTTCTCATTTGGACTTTTGTTCTACCGGTGGGTTTTGGTTTTGTTCTTTCCTGTGTATTCATGGTAGTGATGATTGTTTTTCGGATTCCAGATGCAGGACTCCCATGAGGATTTCTTGCAGGGCTGGTCATATGGTGGTGAACTGCAGTTTTTGTTTGTCTAAAAAGTACACTATTTCTCCCTCATTTCTGAAGATAGCCTTGCTGGGTATAGTATTCTTGGCTGGCAGGTTTTTTTTTTTTCTTTTAGTATTTTTAATATGTCTTCCTATTTTCTTCTGGCTCAAAGAGTTTCTGTTAAGAAGTCTGCTGTTAGTCTGATAGGGACTCCCTCATAGGCGACTTGAAGCTTTTCTCTTGCTTCTTTTGAGATTCTTTCTTTGTCTTTGAGCTTTGCCAGTTTGACTATAATGTGTCTTGGAGAATCTGTTTGGGCATCTTTGAGAGTCCTGGATCTGAAGGTCTATGTCTCTCCCTTTAACTGGAAAGTTTTCCATTATTGTTTCATTCAGTAGGTTTTCAGTGCCTTTCCCTTTCTCCTCCCCTTCTGGAACATCCGTGATTCAAATGTTTGTGTGCTTAAGGTTGTCTGTTAGCTTTCTTAGATTTTCTTCATTTTAAAAAATTCTTTTCCCCCTCTTTTTATCCTCCTGGGTTATTTTGAAAAGACTGTCTTCAAGATCAGAAATTCATTCATCTGCTTGTTCTTGCCTGCTCCTTAAGCTATTGGCTGTGTTTTTTTATTTCATTGAGTGAATCTTTCAGTTCCATGAGTTATGCTAATTCTTTTTTTTTTTTTCCTTTTGTCTTTTTTCGTGACCGGCAACGGATCGCAACCCTCAGTGTCGCGCCCGTACCGGACCGGGACCAGCAATGGGATCGCAAACCTCGGTGTTGCTCCCACCCCTCGCTCAGCCAGTGAGCGGCCGGTCTGTATGTGGGATCCGAACCCTCAGCGGGAGCGCCACTGCGCTTCCCAAGCGGCGCACCGTAGCAGTGCACCACCGGGCTGGCCCCTATGCTAATTCTTTTTAAAGGTATTAATCTCTTTGTAAATTTCCTTCTTCATATCTTGGATTTTTTCTTGTTTCATTTTGTTGTCTGAGTCTTCTCATATCTCAGTGAGTTTCCTTAAAATTGTTGCTTGGAATTCCTTTAGAGTCATTTGGAGGGTTTCCTTCTCTGTAGGGTCTGATATTTGAGAATTATTGTATTCTTTTGGTGGTGCCCTTTTTCTTGGATTTTCATATTTCTAGTATCTCTATGTTGATATCTGGTCATCTGGTAGAGCAGTTACTTCTTCTGTTACTCTGGTGTGGGCTTTGAAGAGAGAGATGTCTTCTTTTTCAGGGCTCCACTGGTGACTCTCCTTGTGTCAGTGCAGTTGCATGTCTGAAGCTACTGCTGTGGTGTTGAGCTGCTTTTGCAACAGCCATGACTTGTGGCAGTGGCTGTGGCGGGCCACCTGCATGGCAGTGGTGTTTCTGGTGTGTTCCTTTCCTGCTTCCAGGCAGAGTCCCAGTTTTTAAGAAGACCTTCAGCAGTCAGTCCAGCTAGAGATTCTGGATATTTGTTTCTAGCTGCCCGAGGCATACAGTCTTTTTTTAAAAAGTGTTTATTTATTTATTTAGAAGTCCACAATCTCTTGCTCCCTTTGATGTCTGATCATATCAGTCTGTCAACACTCTGTGTGAGGTAAAATAGAACCTGGTCCTTTGGGCAGAGAACTGAAAGGCTGGAGATGTTCGGGGCATGCTCCACTTCTCTCTTCCCCCTGGAGGAGAGTTATCAGCTCTGTGCCTTCTTCAAAACTCTTAGAGCCCTGTTGGTCTCAGAAAGGTGACTGCCTGCCTATCTGCCCCAGATATCTGCACTACGCCAATTCTTTTAGCATGCTGTGTGAGGCAAGACAGAAACCAACCCCTTGGAGAGTATACTGAAAAGCCAAGCATAGTGGATGTTTGTCTTACTCTCTCCCCTCACCCCTCCAAGGAAGAATCATAATATCTCTCACTGCTGAACTGTGCCAGCTTGGGGAAAGGACTGATGCAAGTAAAGTAAAATTTGCTCTTCTTACCCATTTCAGTGATGCTGATTTTTGATTTTACGCTTGTCTGTGGTACTGTAACTTCTTAACTGGATCCTGGACTTCTCATAAAGGAATTTTGTTACTTATTGTTAAATCTGTGTTTCTGTGGGGAATGAGGGCTGGGGCTTTCTACTCTGCCATCCTGTTGATGTCACTGTGATTCTGATGAATCTGCTAAAGTTTGAGGCCACTGGCCTAGAGCATTTCTAGGACATATCCAGTTGCAAAAGCTTGGGACTGTATTAGATATTTGTTTAAGTAAGGCACTGTTTTTAAAATTTATCTAATTATAAGAATCACCTGGGGTGATTTAAAAATGACTTGGAAATCCTAATTAAGCAGGTCTTGGGGGTGGGTGGGTTTGGAATCTTATTTTTAACAAACACCTCTATTGATTCTTGTGATCAGGCAGGTTTCGGAAATAGTTTAACAAGAACTATGGAGATTTGAATGAGTATGTAGAAAGCAACTATTTTATAGAAGAGAAGACAGTGTTATAGAGAAACCAAGTATAAGGAAAGGAAATAAAAAATCTAAAACAGAACCCCCAAATCTAAGAATTATCTAAACATTTTAAAACTGAACATAATAAGCTTTCTTTCATTGTGACTGCTGAAACTGAGATTTTCTTCTGAAAAGCTTGCTCTGGAGTTTTGTACAGCATTCCAGGTCTAGAATCCAGTAGATGCTGAAAAAGCTCTACTTGAAGTGAGACTTGCATGTCTACAATATCTACTCCTTAGTCAGGGGTCCCCAGCTGCTGGACTCAGAGAGCTTGGGGCAGGTGTTAGAAGAGATGCTCTCAAATTCCTTCACTGCTGGATCAGGCAAACTTCAAACAAGCTGATAGCTTGAGACTCCACTTTCAAAAGTAACTATCACAACTGACTTAGTTTTGATATTGCTAAAACTGCATTTCCAGTTGATGATTATTGAATACAAAATCTTTATAAGTTAGAAAAATGTCTGCACATTATAAGAATATTCAATGAAAACGTGTATAAAAATCTGAAAATCATCTGACAGTGCCTTCCTTCTCTGTCCCAACCTAAAGGTAATCATTGCTAAATATTTGGAGAATATTTTTCTGATGACTTGATATACATACATATACCCTTTAAAAAAGTATTATTGATGTTATTATCTAATTCTTCAATAAGCAACAGATCATGGGTATTTTTTGTGTGTCATTATTTATCTAGACAATTCTTTTGAACACTGGCAGATTTTAAATGTTTAATTTAACATTTACCAAACTTATTTGAATACTTTTAAAATTAGAATGCATTGTGACTAAATATCCATCCACAAGAGCACAAAGCAGATAATATGTGTTTGGCTTAAAGGAGACAAATGAAAACTGTCTTCTGAACAGATTAATACTGTAAGAAATTATGTAAATTTGGGGCCGGCCCGGTGGCGCACTGGATAAGTGCGCCGCTTGGGAAGCGCGGCGGCACTGAAAACTGTCTTCTGAACAGATTAATACTGTAAGAAATTATGTAAATTTGGGGCCGGCCCGGTGGCACACTGGATAAGTGCGCCGCTTGGGAGGCGCGGCGGCGCTCCCGCCCGAGGGTTCGGATCCCGCATACAGACCGGTTCCTGCTCACTGGCTGAGCGAGGCGCGGGAGCAACACCGAGGGTTGCAATCCCGTTGCCGGTCCCTGGTCCGGTACGGGGGCAACACTGAGGGTTGCGATCCGTTGCCGGACACGGAAAAAGACAAAAGACAAAAAAAAAAAAAAAGAAATTATGTAAATTGGGGGCCGGCCCGGTGGCACACTGGATAAGTGCGCCGCTTGGGAGGCGCGGCGGCGCTCCCGCCCGAGGGTTCGGATCCCGCATACAGACCGGTTCCTGCTCACTGGCTGAGCGAGGCGCGGGAGCAACACCGAGGGTTGCAATCCCGTTGCCGGTCCCTGGTCCGGTACGGGGGCAACACTGAGGGTTGCGATCCGTTGCCGGACACGGAAAAAGACAAAAGACAAAAAAAAAAAAAAAGAAATTATGTAAATTTAATATATTGCATTTTTTTAATCCTTATAACAGGAAGAATAATAAGGATGAAAAATTAAATTATTGCATTCTACTGAGAACAAAGTATATTGAAATAAAAGTATTTTCATTTTTTGTTTTGTTATATAATGTGACATAAAAGCAAACTCTTAAAATAGTGTTTTGGGGTCATTTTATTACATAGATTAATAGCTGCAATATTGTTTTTGAATAAAAGTCTTCTATGTGTTAGAACATGAGATTTGTTGCTATATGTTTTCTCATCACAACACAATATACAAAAATCCCATTGTTTTAAAAAATAAGAGCACTATAACAAAAGAAAGGTCTTGAACAGAGTACAAACATTCTATGGTCTCCACGTATTCTTGGTTTACATGCCCTAAAAATCCTTAATTGTGTTCTCTTTCATAGCTCTCTGCTGATTTTTTCTAGCAACTGATGGGTACAATCATTCATTTTTATGTTGATGTGTTCAACCATTTTGCTCTTGTAATTTACATATGGCTTTTGAACTATAAGACTGTTTTTCATTGAAAACTTTCTTCTCTCAGCCTTAGATCCATGAGTAACAAGTTTGTATATTATGAATGTTTAATAATACCATAAATATCAAATAATAACCTCAAACGTGTGTGGCAATTATGAGGTAAGACACCTGGCAATGGAGCCATCATCCAGGAAAGAATGTGCAACAAGACAGAGGTGTGTGCCTCCCGGGCACTGGTGCCCTTAGGAAATAGTCATGCACTTCTCTGTGATGTATTTTTCTCCTTCAATTTCCTGGCATTCTGGGGTAGGAAGTAACTTTAGTATTCTCTGAAGCTTTATGGTTCAGAAGACAATTGTTGTGTTTAGCAAGGGAATAAAAAAGCCCAATAAAATGCTATTGATTTAACTTTTGCGTCACAATTATCCTGATGTCAGAATCAAACTCTTTTTTCTTTCTTTCTCTCCTTCCTTCCTTCCTTCCTTCCTTCCGAAATATTTTCAGACCAAATATTATTTGAGACACAATTTTTATACCTGGATTAGAAAACACATTAAAATTTGGGTTTATAATTGGTTTGGAAATTATCTGTAAGCAGGGATTGTATAATTTATTTGAAAATTGGGCCTCATTAAACATACATTCAAGAACAATCAGATATGGTATACCTTTTAATGTGATACAATCTGAGGCAGAAAGCACCATATAGGACACTTCTGGCCAAAAAGGTGGAACTTGAATCTAAGTAAGCCTCTAGAGGTAACTGTTACTTACAGGAAATGGGAGAGAGAGGAGAGAAGAAACGGATAAATGATAACGTTTGATGAGCTGGGATTTGCTTTAAAATACCCCAGCAAAGAAAAAAAGTAAGGTGAATGTGTATTAATTTCCTGTGACTGCCATAACAAATTACCCCAAATTTGATGACTTAAAACAACAGAAATTTATTCTTTCTCAGTTCTGGAGGTCAGAAGTCCAAAATCAAGGTGTCAGCAGAACTGTACTCTCCCCAAACACTCTCGGGGAAAATTCATTCCGTGCCTATTCCACCTTCCGTTGACTCCAGATCTTCCTTGGTTTGTGGCTGCATCTCTCCGATCTCTGCCTCTGTAGTCACATTGCCTCCTCTTCTTTCATGTCAAAACTCCCTCTGCCTCTTTCTTATAAGGACACATGAGATTGCATTTAGGGCACACCTGGATAAATGCAAGATAAGCTAGCTCCTCCTCTTAATATCTATAACTTAATTACATTTTTGCCATGTAAGATAATATTAACTCTTTTGTCATGTAGGCAGTGTTAGTCATAGGTTTCAAAGATTAGGATGTGGGCATATCTTTTTTTTGGGGGGGGCACCATTTAGCCCACTACAAAATGGAAAGTAAAATTTTGATAACTAATACATTTGAGTAATGAGTGCATATGGGACTTTTTTTGGAAAAGTTTATAAGTTTAAAAAATTAAAAAATAGGATTTCTGCTTTTGGCAATGAGGGGGGGGGCACCATTTAGCTCACTACAAAATGGAAAGTAAAATTTTGATAACTAATACATTTGAGTAATGAGTGCATATGGGACTTTTTTGGAAAAGTTTATAAGTTTAAAAAATTAAAAAATAGGATTTCTGCTTTTGGCAATGAAGGGTTAACTGAGACCACATTTAACCTTCTGCCATAAACAAGTAGAAATCTGGACAAAATAGAAGATACAACTCTTTACAAATATTGGACAAAAGACAATGAAGAACTGTGATCCCTACAGAAGGAAAAAAATGAGATGAGCCCTATGATCACCCAAGGTTTCTGCCTACAGGTAATTTCCAGACCCCAGCATGGGGGGGGGCAGGGGGAAACTCAAGTAATGCATAGCAGTCTCACTGAATTGAGAAAACTGAGACTGGAGTTTGAGAAGGCTGAGGTAGCTGGAATTTGCAAGGGCTGAGTGCTGGAGAGGAATGATCTGAATGGAAAAACAGTTCCTGAAAATTGCATAGCAGTCCCCTTGAGTATGTTGCTCAATCCAAAGTTGTACATGTATAAGGTAAAACTTAATGAGGCCAGGCAAAGAACCACCAGGAGCTAAAACATAAACATCTCCGAGCTCATTTTAAATTGTCAGCCAAAGAGTAAAATCTTCATTGAATACCTGGGCCTTCTGTAAAGACCATATAAGAGTCACACCTTAGAAATGGGGCTAAACTAGCTGTAGAGTAAAGGCTACTCTAGAACCATCCTTTAAAAAGCTCAAAAACAAGCCTTAAAAAGATCAAGTTTATCAGCAATTAACTGGCTATCAGAATAAAGTTTGACATCCTTTTAAGGCAGTCAACAAAATCTTGTATTCAGGAATGTAAAATTTACAATGTCTATCATCCAATCAAATATTGTGAAAAAGCAGGATAATGTAACATTAATCAGGAGATAAATAAGTAAATATAAACAGATAATCAGGAGATAAGTAAATATAAAAGTGACTGATAAAAGTTAGCAGGAAAGGGCTTTAAAATAGCTATTAAAAACATACCCGAGGATTTAAAAAAATTAATATAATGAATACAGAAATGGAAAAATATAAAAATGAATCAAATGGAACTTTTAGACATAAAAAACACAAGATCTGAAGTGGAAATCTTTCTGGATGGGCTTGACAGCAGATTAGACACCACAGAAGAAAAGATCACCGAACTTGAAGACATGGCAATAGAAATTATTCAAAATAAGGTAGAAAGAGGAAAAAAACATTGAGACAAATGAATATGCCTCAGCGACCTGTGAAACAATGTCAAACAATCAAGCATATGTATAATTGGATTCCAGAAGTGGGAGAAGGGCAGAAATATGTTGTAAGAAATAATGGCTGAAATATTTCCAGTTTGATAAAAACTATAAACTCATAGATCAAAGAAACTCAATGTATGTCAAGCAGCATAAAAGCAAAGAAAGGCATATCAAGGCACATAATAATCATGTTGGTGAAAAAAAGCAGTGATAAAGGGAACATTTTAACACAGGTAAGATTACTGCAGCAATGGAAACAATTTGTTACATATAGGAGAAAGCAATAAGGTTATGGCTGATTTTTCATCAGAAACAATGGAGGCCAGAGAGCAGTGGAATGACCTATTAAAGTACTAAAAGAAAAAAACAACAATAACCCTGTTAACCAAGAATTCTATATCCAACAAAATTATTCTTCAAAAATAAAGGGAAAATAATTTCTCAAGCAAACAAATACTTGAGAGAATCTGTTGCTAGCAGATCTGCCTTAAAGAACTTATACAGGAAGTGCTTCAGGATAAAAAGAAATGATACCACATAGTAACACTGATTCATAGATGTAAATGAAAAGCACAGGAAAAAGTAGATATATAGGTAAATATAAAAGAATACTGTGTATACATTTCTCTTTTCATCTTTTAACATTTTTATATAAGATGTAAGATTGTGTAACACAATAATTATAATCTTGTATTCTTGGGTTTATAACAAAATTGATGTAATCTATATAACAATAATAAAATGGCACAAAAAGGGGAGAAATTGAGCTATATTGGAGCAAAGTGTTTATAATTTTACTGAAATTAAGTTAGTATTAATTTAAAGTAGATATTGTTAAATATAAATACATAGTGAAATCCCTTGAGCAATAACTAACAACTCAAAACCATATCATCATCATGATAATAATAATAATAATAATAATAATAATAATAATAAAAAGAAAAGAATAACAGTGGAACAGTAAAAATTATCCATTTAACATAGAAGACAGCAAAGAGGAACAGAGGAATAAGAAAGACATGAGACATAGAGAAAATAGTAAGATGGAAAACAAATTAAACCATATCAATAACTACATTAAATGTGAATGGTCTAAATACTAATCAAAAGGAAGAGATCGCTATGCTGACTAATAAAAGCAATATCTAACTATGTACTATCTAGGAGAGACACATTAGATTCACAAACACAAATAGGTTGAAAATAAAAAAGACAGGAAAAGATATAGTATAAAAAAATTAACCATACGAGAGCTGTAGTGACTATATTAGTAGACTTTAAGACAAGACATATTACTAGTGACAAAGAGGAATGCTTTATAATAAATGAAATATATAACTATTATAAATGTATGCATGCCTAACAACAGAGCCCCAAAATACATGAAGCAAAATTTGATAAAATTAAAAAGAAAAATATACTATTCAAAAGTAGTAGTTGAAGACTTCAATATTACATCTAGCAGAAAATCAGCAAGGATATAGAAGACTTGAACACCACTTTCAACCAACCACATACAACTGGTATTTATAGAACCCCACATCCAATAACAGCAGAATAAACATTCTTTTTAAGTGCATACAGAACATTCTCCAGGGTAGACTGGATGATAGGCCATGATACCAATCTCAAATTTAAAGGGATTGAAATCTTGCAAAGTATGTTCTCTGACCACAATAGACTTAAATTAGAAAAAAAACAACAAAAGAAATTTGGAAATCCTCAGATATTTGGAAATTAAATAACATACTTTTAAATAACCCATGGGTCAAAAAAATCATGAAGTAAATTAGAAAATACTTTGAACTGAATTAAAACAAAGTACATACATACAAAAATAAAAATTTGTGGGATGTGGCTAAAACAGTGCAGAGAGGGAAATTTATAGCACTAAACCCATTCACTAATAAAGAGAAAAGTCTTAAAACAATAATATAAACTCCCACCTCAAGAATACAGAAAAAGGAGCAAAAAAAGGCCTAAAGTAAGCAGAAAAAAGGAAATAATAAAAAGTAGAAATCAATGAAAGTGAAGAAAAAACAGTATAGAAAAGTCAATGAAATTATAAGTTGGTTCTTTGAAAAAATTAATAAAATTGAGAAATGTTTAGTTAGACTATCCAAGAAAAAAGAGAAATCATGTATTTCTAAGACCAGGAATGAAAAGGGTTTATCACTACCAACCACATAGAAATTAAAAAGAGTACACAGGACAACCATACACAAATTTATGTTAACAAGTTAGACAACTTAAATGAATTGGAAAAATTCCTACCAAGACACAAATTACCAAAACTGATCTAAGAATAATTAGAAAACCTGAATCTACCTATAGCAAGTACAGAAATTGACTTAATAATTAAAACACTTTCCATAAAGAAAAGCTTGGGCCCAGATAGCTCTACATTAGTTTCTCATTGCTGTGTAACAAATTACCATAAATTTAGAGGCTGAAAACAACCTATTTATTAGCTCTCAGTGTAGCAGGTCAGAAGTCTGACATGGTGAGGCTGGGTACTCTGGTTAGGGTATCACAAGGCTGGAAATCAAGGTTCTGCCTGACTGGTTTTCATCTGGAGGCTCTGGGCAAGAATCACTCTCAAGTTCATTTAGATTGTTGGCATAATTTATTTCCTTAAACTTGTAGGACTGAGATCCCCATTTCCTTGCTTTCACTCAAGGGCTGCTTTCAGTTCCAAGAGGCTGCCTGCATTCTGTGCCATGTGGCCTGCTTCATCTTCAAGCCAGCAGCAGCTAATTACCAGTGCTTTGGATTTCTGACTTCCTCTTCTGCCACTAGTCAGAAAAAAACTTTTTGCTTTTAAAGGGCTCATGTGGATAATCTCCCTTTCTTAAAGTCAATTATGTCATATAACATAACCTAATCATGAAAGTAAAATCCATCATATTTACAGTCCCAGGACATCTTAGAATTCTGCTTTCAATGGCTTCACTAGTGAATTACATTAACTATCTAAAGAAGAAATCATATCAATCTTTCACAAACTCTTAGGAAATAGAGGAGGTAAGAAACTTCTTAACTTATTTTACGAAGGCAATGTTACCCTGATACCAAAGCCAAAGACATCACAAGAAAAGAAAACTACACACCAATATCTCTCATGAACAAAGACAAAAATTTATACAAGAAAATATTAATGAACCAGATCCAGCAACATATTAAAACAATTGTACACCATGACCCAGTGGTATTTAATGTAATACAACATGTTAATAGAATAAAAGACAAAAACCACATACAGCAATCATCTCAGTAGATGCAGAAAAACAACCATTCCTGATAACAACTCTCAACAAACTAGGAATGGAAGGCAACCTCCTCAACTTGATAAAGGGCATCTATGAAAAAACCCACAGCTAACAACACACTCAGTGGTGAAAGACTGAATGCTTTCCCCCCGAAGATCAAAAACAAGGCAAAGCTGTCTATTTTACTAATTCTATTCAGCATTTTGCTAGACGTTTTGGTCAGTGTGATAAAATAACATTAATCAATCAATTAATTAATTAATGGCATCCATATCAGAAAGGAAGACATAAAACTGTATTTGCAGATGACATAATCCTCATAATCCTGTATGTAGAAAACCTTAAGGAACCCCATTTGCCCCACAACACACACACACACACACGTGGCTAGAACTAATAAATGAGTTCCACAGGGTTACAGGGTATAAGATCAATATACAAATATTAACTGTATGTATTAGTTGCATACAATTTTTATATTCTAGTTATGAACAATGGACAAAATAAAATTTGAAAAAAGACACATTTGATGATTTATGCTATCTGATTTCAAAAGTTGCTAAAAAGCTACAGAAATCAAGATACTGTTGTGTTGGCATAAAGATAGGTGTATAGATCAATGGAACTGAATTGACAGAAATAAGGTTTACATTTACATTGTGTGGGTTTTACATTTACAAATAATCAATTTTTTTTTTTTTTTTTTTTTTTTTTGGTGGTTGGCTGGTACGGGGATCCAACCCCTTGACTTTGGTGTTATAACACCGCACTCTAACCAATATAGATCATCAGTTTTTGACCAAGGTACAAAATGGTTCAATAGGGAAAGGATAATCTCTTCAACAAACAGTTCTGGGTCAATTGGATATGTATATGCAAAAAGGTAAATTCATACTCTAATACTATCTACAAAATTAACTCAAAACGGATCGTAGACTTACATGTAAAAATTAATGTATAAAATTTCTAAAAGAGAACATAGGAGAAAATCTTCATGACCTCGGGGTAGGTAAAGATTTCTCCTTAGATTAGTCTCAAAGAACATAAATGATAAAAAAAAATTTGAACCAGATCCATGGACTATATTACATGAAAACTTTCTGCTCAAAATGAAAACAAAAGTCACAGATGGAAAGAAAAAATTTGCAATTCCTATATCTGAAAAAAAATTGTATACAGAATATACAAAGACATCTATTAGATAATAAGAAATCAAACAATCTAATTAAGAATGGGCCAAAGATTTGAACATATACTTCACAAAACAAAATATATTAATGGACAATAAGCACATAATAAGGTGTTCAACATTATTAGCTATAAGAGAAACGCACATTAAAATCACGAGATATCACCACGCACTCCTTTGAAGTTTAAAATTAAGAAGTGACAATACTTAGTCCCAGCAAGGATGTGAAGCAACTAGAACTATCAGTGAGAATATAAAACATATAAACACTTTGGAAAACATTTTGGCAGTTTCTATAAAGTTAACTATACTTTTATCATATGAACTATTCCTAAATATTTATCCAAGAAAAATGAAAAGTGTATGTCTACACAAAGAGTTGTATATAAATGTTCATGCAATTTAATTCATAGTAGTCCCAAATTGGAAGCAACCTAAATATTCATCAACACAAGTGGATAGATTGTGTTATATCTCTACAGTGGAATACCACTCAGCAAATAAGAAGAAATGAATTACTGATACATACATGTATAAATCTCCAAAACACTGCACTGACCAAAAGCAAGGTCCGAAAGATTAATTCTGCATGATTTCATTTACATGAAATTCAAGAAAAGGGGAATCAAAAGTGTTAAAAATAGAACAGCCCAGGGCAGGGGATGGGTGAGGCTCAACTGCAAAGGGGCAGGAGGGAAATTTTGAGGTGATAGAAATGTTCTTCATCTTGGCTATGGCTATGGGTTCATGGCTGTGTACCTTTGTCAAAACTCATCAAACTGTTTATTTTAAGTCGTGTGTTTTACTGTATAAATCATACCTCAATAAAGTTGACTGGAATATATTAAAAGAATATTTTAAATAATGTTTCTCTGCTTTGATTAGTCTCCTTGGAGCTCTGAGAGTCTAACCATTTTTGACTTTTTATCCAGTCTGCTTTTCCCCTGGAGGTAGGTAGTTTTTTAGCTAAGTAGAACAGAGGGATACAAGGGATTCTAATAAAAGAAATATAATCCTTTGACAGCTTATTATTAGAATTATCAATATAATTGGAGCATAAAGGGAACCTGGGTTTTGGAGTTAGGGAACTGAGTTTCTACTCTAATTACATATCCACAAACCCTAGCTTGACCCTTTGTGAGCTTCAGTTAGCTACTGTTTTACAGTGAAATGACCTATCCATGGCTCAGCCATCTTCTTGTCTTATCTATGTGATGTGAAGGCAAAGGACTCAAGAAGTGTTGGCCAATCTTATTCTAAAGCAATTCTCATGCAAGTAGACAAAGATAGTTGGAGAAACAGATCAAGTGCCATCTGAATGTCCATTAATAGGGGAATGTCATGGTATGGCTTATTATACAATACTATGCTGCCATTTAAAAGAATAAAGACGATCTATGTTCTGTCACAGAAGGATGTACATGATTACTGTAGACTCGTAGAAGGCAAGTTAAAGAAAAATATGTTTAATATGATCTCATTTATGTTAACCACCCCCTCCCCCCTGCAAAAAAAGCCCATACAAAATGTGTATTTCAATTATACGCAGGGAAAACTATCTGTTAGAAGAGATTAACTCTGTACAATAGGATTGAGGATAAATGAGGAGGGAAGATTTTGCCTTTCTATAAAAAGAAAACAAACTTCTTTATTGGAATTTTTCAATGAGCATGTACTACTTATTAAGAAAATACACACTTCTAACAAATAAGCAATCAGTACCCATCCTCTGAGCTGAGGCTCTTGAAATCAGAGATTTCAGCAGTAAATTGAAGTCTGTTTGGTGTTCTATGGATGGAGACTAACCTATCTTCACTCCAAGGAGAGTATATTATCATATATTCTCATTTTGCCCATTCCATGTGACCATCTCTTGGATCACAGAGCCATCTCAATTAAGTAAAATAGATGAATCAATGAATAGGAATAAATTGGATACAGCTTCAATATTATTTGTTCCAGAAAAGGAGTTCTTTCTTCCTGTGACCTTTCACTCATTAAAAACAATGGGGAGAAAAACACTGGATATAGCCTGGAATCTAGCTCTACCACTAACCTGATTTGAGATCCTGGGCAGGTCATAAGCTCTCTGGGTTCTCTAAACCTGTTTCCCTATCTGTCAAATGAGCAAAATACTTGCTTTCCCAAGCTTTACTATGGTAGTTGTGAGGTTCTAAAGAGATAAAGGGGGAAAGATAGGTTTTGCCAGAAGTGCTGTAAAACTCAGTAGCGTTATTATTTGGAGAAGATAGTTTAATTTATCTAGGCAACCTGAATTATCATAGGTGTCATTCCAGGGCCTAAAAATTGCACTGTCTTTACCCAGAGCTTCTGGTCAAAAAGAGATGATGAAAATATTTATTGCAGCACTATTCACAATAGCCAAGATATGGAATCAAGCTAAGTGTCCATCAAGAGATGAACGGATAAAGAAAATGTGGTATATATGCACAATGGAATACTATTCAGCCATAAAAAGGAATAAACAGTCCTGTCATTTGTAGCAACACGGATGAGCTTAGAGAACATTATGTTAAGTGAAGTAAGCCAGGAACAGAAAGAGAAATAGTGCATGTTCTCTCTCATAAGCGGAAGCTAAGGAAGTTGATCACGTAGAAGTAGAGAGTAGAATGGTGGGTACCAGAGGCTGGAAGGAGGGGTGGGGAAGATAGTGAGAGGTTGGTTAACAGATACAAAGATACAGCTAGATAGAGGGAATATTATCTAGTGTTCTGTAGCACTGTCGGGGGACTATAATTAATAACAGTTTATTGTATAGTTTCAATTATCTAGAAGAGAGGATTGGAATGTTTTCAATACAAAGAAATAATAAATGTTTGAGATAATGAAAAAATAATCAGTGGTTGCCAGGGTTTTAGAGGATGAGGGAGAGAGGGATGAACAGGTGGAGCATAGAGCACATTTAGGACAGCAGAAGTATTTTGTATGGTACTGTAAAGGTCAATACATGACATCATGCATTAGGCAAAACTCAGAACTGTACAATACAAAGAGGGAACCCTAATATAAAATTAAGTTAATAATAATATATCAATATTGGTTCATAATTGTAACAAATGTACCACACTCATGTAACATGTCGATAGTAGGAGAAACTGTGTTTGTGGGAGGCAAGGATATGGGAACTATCTGCACTTCCTGCTCGATTTCTCTATGAAGCTAAAACTGCTATAAAAATTAAAAAATTGATGAAAAAGGAGAGAGAGAGAGAGATGAGGGGAAAGAGCATGGCTTCAATGAAACGTTTAGAAAGAGGTAAAAAGGAAAGCAAGAGCAAGCATTTATTGCATGCTTATTGTGGGCCAAGTCCCAGTTAAGCGATTTACACATTTTGTCTTGTTTAATTCTCACAGGAAGCCTATGATTTGGTTACCCTGGGCTACATTTATGAACCAAAAAACTCAAGAATAAAAAATGTGTAACATAGGCATAAACCCTTATTCATTCATTCATTCATTTAATAAGAGTACTAGGTACCAGGAATACAACTGTGAATGAAAAAGTTCTGCTCTCACAGAACTCACCTTTGAGGAGAACTGTACTGAAGTTTCCCAGCTCTAAAAGGGCAAAGGGAGAATTCTCCCTCAATTTGCATCACTCAACTTCTGCCTCTCAGTATTGGCACTCTCCCACCCCACGTTTCACAGGATGTTCACTTTAAACCCCACATGTAGGTCTAAGAACCCTGCTGCCCTTTCTCCTCCTCCCCCTAGGACTCTTCACCCTGGGCTGACATTCTTGAGTATCCAGGGTTGGAAGCTTGTTTCAACCAATTTTTCCTCCCAGGGTGTGATTATCTAAGCAGAGGAAGCCTCCAACAAAGCTGCATTCCCAAATGAATGAGCTGTCATCACAGCCATTACCTAATGCTCAACTGGGACAGGTGTGGGAAGCTGAAGTCACTGAAAAATCCAAGACTCACAGGTTTGGAACTCAAGGTTGCTGAGAGCAAGAGGCAGGCTGTTTTTCCACAGGCACTGTCAAGTCTCCACTTGTTCACTCTCTCTAGAGAACAGGACAGGGAAGTCTTCAAGAATCCCATTTTAAAAGAGACTGATATTTCTGGGAAGGGACTCTTTTAAAATTTTTCTCAGGTGAGTGCTTTAGCAAGAATAGACTGCTAGGGAAGGATGGGATGGGGAGAGGGGAAGAAAAAGGGAGACAATCCTGGCTGGAGTAAGGAAGATGTAAGGAATGGGTCATAGGAGGGCCACACAGACCTAGGTTCTTGTGCCAGCCATTTAGGTTCTCAGGTACCGTCCTGACACTGAAACCTCTTCTTTTGTCCAGGGAAAGAATATTAGGATGATGAAGAAACTGGTCTTCAGGGAGAGTCAAGAGATGGTTATCAAAGGCAACAGAACACTTGGGGACCAGTGTTATTGATCTTTATTGCCTTGCTTAGAAGTAATGTTGCATATTCTAGAAGTTACCCATCCCATGCAGTTTTCCTTAGCTCATTTTCGTCTTGGCTCATCCTGGATCATTTTCGTCTTGGAAGGAGAGTATGTCCAGTCTCCGTTTGGCAGAAAGTGAGCACACAAAAGTCTGCTGCCCATTTGTGTAACTCTTTACTTCCTGGATCCTTAGGGCCCCTGGCCTTTTTGTTCTGGCTGCTGCTATTTCTTCTGAACTAGCCCCAACTCTGCCCAGATGTGGGCTTCCTATCCCCATTCCCTCAAGGTCTTCTTGACTCGCAAGCTGCTCCCAGACTCAGCAGTAAACAGACAAGTCTTCACATTGACATTTCCTGTCATTAACTTTTTGGGGGTTGTTATATCCTGGCTTCTCCCTACCAACACCTGAATTATAGTATCCTAACTCAGCTCACTACACTCTCTTTTCCTTCCTCCCAGAATAAAATATCAGAGATTAAATTCCCCAATTAAAAGACAGAGGGACTGAATGGATTATAAAACAAGAACTAACAATATGCTACCTATAAGAAACTCACCTCACCTATAAGGACACACATTGACTGAAAATGAAGGGATGGAAAAGAGATATTTCATGGAAATGGAAATCAAAAAAGAGCAGGAGTAACTATACTTATATCAGATAAAATAGACTTCAAGCCACGGAAAGTATAAAAAGATAAGGAATGTAATTATATAATGATGAAGAGATCAATTCAACAAAAGGATATAACTATTCTAAATATATATGCACCCAACATCAGAGCATCAGATATATAAAGCAAATACTACTATATCTAATGGGATAAATATACTCCAACACAATAATAGTTGGGGACTTTAATATCCCACTTTCAGCAAAGAAGATCATCCAGACAGATAATTAATCAAGAAACAAAATTAATCTCTACTCTAGACCGATTAAATTTAATGGACATTTATGGAACATTTCATCCAACAGCTGCAGAATACACATCTTTCTTGGCAGCACATAGACACTCTCTAGAATAGAGCATATGTTAGGTCACAAAACAAGTCTAAACAAATTTTAAAAAATTGAAATCATGCCAACTATCTTGTCTGACCACAACAGAATAAAAGTAGAAATTAACAACATAAGGGACACTGGAAACTGTACAAAAACATGGAAATTAAACAACATGCTCTTAGACAAAGAATGAGTCAAAAAAGAAATTAAAAAGGAAATCTAAAAATTCCTGGAAACAAATGAAAATGAAAACACAACATATCAGAACCTAGAAGATACAGTAAAAGCAGTTGTAAGAGGAAAGTTTATAGCAATAAATGTCTACCTCAAAAAAACAGAAAGACTTCAAATAAAAAAAACCCTAACATTATATCTCAAGGAACTAGAAAAACAGGAATAAACCAAACTCAATATGAGTAGAAGCAGAGAAATAAAGATTAGAGCATAAATAAATGAATCAGAGATTTAAAAAATACAAAAGATTGATTAAACAGAGTTGGTTTTTCAAAAAGATAAATGAAATTAACAAAGCTAGACTAACAAAAAAAAGGGAGGAGACTCAAATAAAATCAGAAATGAAAAAGAGGATATTACAACTGACACTACAGAAATACAAAGGAGCATAAGAGACTATTATGAACAAACTGTATGCTAACAAACTGGAAAACCTAGAAGAAATGGATAAATTCCTGAACACAATGATCCAACATACCAAGGTTAAATCATGAAGAACTAGAAAACCAAAATAGACCAATAATGAGTAATGAGACTGAAGCAGTAATAAAAAGCCTCCCAACAAAGAAAACCCCAGGACCAGATGGCTTCACTGCTGAATTCTACTAAATGTTTAAAGAACGAATACAAATTCTTCTCAAACTCTTCTGAAAAATTGAAAAAAAGGGAATACTTCCAAATTCATTTTATGAGGGACTCTTCTGAAAAATTGAAAAGAAGGGAATACTTCCAAATTCATTTTATGAGGCCACCATTACTCTCATACCAAAACTGGAAAAAAACACAACAAAAAAGAAAACTACAGACCAATATCCCAAATGAGCATAGATGCAAAGATCCTCAACAAAATAACTCTTCTGAAAAATTGAAAAAAAGGGAATACTTCCAAATTCATTTTATGAGGCCACCATTACTCTCATACCAAAACTGGAAAAAAACACAACAAAAAAAGAAAACTACAGACCAATATCCCAAATGAGCATAGATGCAAAGATCCTCAACAAAATACTAGCAAACCAAATCAAAGAAATCATTAAAAAGATCATTCACCATGATCAAGTGGGATTCATCCCAGGGATGCAATGAATGGTTCAACACATGCAAATCAATAAATGTTATACATCACATCAACAGAATAAAGTAAAAAATAAATAAATAAATAAATAAATGACCATATCAATAGATGCAGAAAAGCATTTGATAAAATCCAACATCTCTTCATGATAAAAGCACTCAACAAATTAGGTATAGAAGGAATGTACCTTAACAAAATAAAGACCATATATGACAAACCCTCAGATAATACCCTCAGATAATTCAGTTATACTGAATGGACAAAAATTGAAGGCCCTTCCTTTAAGATCTCGAACAAGACAAATATGCCCACTTTCCTCACTCTTATTCAACATAGTATTGTTAAGTTGTACTTCACGGAATAAGAGAAAGCAATAAAGGGCATCCAAATCAGAAAGAAGGACGTCAGGGCCAGCCCATGGCTCACTTGGGAGAGTGTTGTGCTGGTAACACCAAGGGCATGGGTTTGGATCCCTATATAGGGATGGCCAGTTAGCTCACTTGGGAGAACATGGTGCTGACAACACCAAGTCAAGGGTTAAGATCCCCTTACTGGTCATCTTAAAAAAAAGAAAGAAAAGAAAGAAGGAAGGAAGTCAAACTATCCCTACTTGCAGATGACATAATCAGACACATAGAAAACACTAAAGACTCCACCAAAAAATTACTAGAACTAATAAATGAATTCAGTATAGTGGCAGGAGACAAAATCAACACACAAAAATCAATAGCATTCCTATATGCCCATAAAAAATATCTGCAGAAGAAATCAAGGAAGTAATCTCATTCACAATATCTACCAAAAAAATGAAATGTCTGGAGTAAATTTAACCAATGAGGTGAAAGTCCTCTACAACAAAAGCTATAAAACACTGGTGAGAGAAATTAAATAAAACACAAGTAAATGGAAAAATATCCTCTGTTCATGGGTTGGAAGAATTCATACAATCAAAATGTTCAGATCACCCCAAACAATCTACAGATTCAATGTAATCCCTATCAAAATACCGATGACATTCTTCACAGAAATAGAAAAAACAATGTTAAAATGTGTATGGACCACAGAAGACCCCATATAGCCAAATCAATCTTGAACAAAAAGAACAAGGTTGGAGGCATCACAATACCTGACTTCAAAATATACCATAAAGCTATAGTAACCAAAACAGCATGGTACTGGCATAAAAACCAACAGAACAGAATAGAGAGCCCAGAAATAAACCCATGCATGTACAGCCAAATGATTTTCAACAAAGAGGCTAAAAATATATACACTGGGGAAAGGAAACCCTCTTCAATAAATGATGCTGAGAAAACTGGATATCCATATGCAGAAGATTGAAACAAGACCCCTACCTCTTACCATACACAAAAATCAGCTCAAAATGGATCAAAGACCTAAATTTAAGACCTGAAACTATGAACCTACTAAAAGAAAACAGAGGGGAAATACTACACCAAGTGGGAGTGGGCAGAGCTTTTTTGAACAAGACTACAAAGGCACAGGCAACTAAAGCAAAAATATACCAATGGGACTACATCAAACTAAAAAGCTTCTGCACAGTGACAGACACAATCAGCAAACTGAAGAGACAACCTATGGAATGGGAGAAAGTGTTTGCAAACTACACATCAGATAAGGAGCTAATATCCAGAATACATAAGGAAGTCAAACAACTCAACAGCAAAAATAAACATACACAAACAAAAACCAAGAAAATCCCCCAAACAAATAACACAATTAAAAAATGGGCAGAGGACCTGAGCAGACATTTTTCAAAAGAAGACATACAAATGGCCAACAGGCACATGAAAAAATGCTCAACATCACTACTAATCAGGGAAATGCAAATTAAAACAATAATGTGATATCATCTTATTCCAATTAGAATAGCTATTATCAAAGAGACAGAAAATAACAAATGCTGGTGAGGATGTGGAGAAAAGGGAACTCTCCTTCATGACTGGTGGGAATGTAAATTGGTGCAGCCATTGTGGAAAATGGTATGGAGGTTCCTCAGAGAACTAAAAATTGAACTATCTTAAGACCCAGCAATTCCACTACTGGGCATACACCCAATGGAATATATCAAAGAGACACTTGTACTCCCATATTTATTCTAGCAGTATTCACAATAGCCACGAGAAGGAATCAACCTAAATGCCATCAATGGATGAATGGATAAAAAACTGTGGTATATACACAATGGAATACTATTCAGCTATTTGAAAAAATGAAAAACTCTCATTTGCAGTAACATAGATGGAACTGGAGAACATCATGTTAAGTGAAGTAAGCCAGGGACAGAAAGACAAATACTTCATGATCTCATTCATATGTGTAATCTTAAAAAAAAAGTAGAAGTAGAGTGTAGAATAATGGTGATGGAGTTTGGATGTGTTGTCCCCTCCAAAACTCATGTGGAAATCTGATCCCCAATGTGGCAGTGTTGGAAACTGATTGAGTCATGGGGGTGGATCCCTCATGAATGGATTAATGCTCTCCCTGGGGGGGGGGTTAATGAGTGAGTTCTCACTCTGTTCGTTCCCATGAGAGCTTGTTGTTTATAGGACCCTGGCACCTCCTTTCTGTCTCTCTTGCTTCCTCTTGCCATGTGATCTGCTTGTACCCACTGGCTGCTGCCACTTTCCGCCATGAGTGAAGCAGCCGGAGGACTGTGCCAGATGCAGCTGTCCCAGAATCGTAAGCCAAATATACCTCTTTTCTTTATAAATTACCCAGTCTCAGGTAATTCTGTTATAGCAACACAAAATGGACTAAAACAAATGGTGTTCAGAGGCCCAGAGGGGAGAGGGTACTGGGGGGAGGGGAAGGGGTGGATTAACATATACAAAGCTATGCTGCCTGCCCTAAGTAAATCAATGTACAGTATATGCATGTGTTGAAACAACACACCGTATTGTGTTGTTCCACAAATATGTGCAAAGAAGTGTTAAAAAAAAAAAAAACTCAGTAAGTCTTCCTCATTCACTCCTTATTTATTTATTTTCATTTCTTTCTAGGTATTCAACTCATTATTTTGAAAACTGGGAAGTAAAAGAAAAGAATTAAGACTTGATTTTCTTATATGAACTGTACCACAGGGTAACTGAACAACTGATGAGAGAAAGTTTCTCTTTGGACAAGTATCTCACTAATGAGTGAGAAGGAATAACCGAATTAATAGACTAATGGGTATAGGCAATGACTATCAATGCTGCCAACATCACAAAATAGAGACAACCAGACATTATGAGATGGAACTACTGTATACACCATGACTTATGAATTAATCTTGACAAAATATGAGCCCAAATCTGATTAAGCTTCTAGATCTAATTAACTTACAGGAAACACAAGAGACAGAGGATTTTACAGGACTGTTAACCCATTGCAATATACGAACTTTATTGTGATCCAGATTCAAAGAAATACACTATAAAAAATTTAAGACAATTGGGGAAATGTGGACACTGACTAGATTTTTAGTGATATTATCAAGGAGTTATTCCTAATTTTGAGGTGGGATAATGGTATCGTGGTTATATATAAATACATATATTTAAAATCCTTATCTTTTAGAGATAGATGGGTAAAGTCTATGATATCTTGGATGTCCTTCAAAATAATCCAGAGGATCATGGGGGAAAGGACTGGGAGTGTAAATAAGATTGGTCATGAATAGATAATTGTTTAAGCCAGGTGATAGGAACATGGGAGTTCATTACACTGTTTACTTTTGTGTCTGACTGAAAATTTCTACAACAAAATTGTCAGGTAATTACTGGAAGAGTGAACATGGAACGTACAGCTTCCCAACCATAAGAGAGATATAAAATGAATAAGAAAATAGTCAATTGAACAAAAGCCAGGAAAGGGGGAAAAGGAAGGACAGGTACTGGAAGAGTGAACATGGAACGTACAGCTTCCCAACCATAAGAGAGATAAAAAATGAATAAGAAAATAGTCAATTGAACAAAAGCCAGGAAAGGGGGAAAAGGAAGGACAGGGACTTAGCATTTTGAGGAGAAAACACAAAATAAGATGGCAGAACTATGTCCAAATATGCAGTAATGATAATAAATGGGAATGGATTAAATTCATCTATTAAAAGATGGATTGGGTTAAAAAATTTAAAATTCAGCTATATACTTTTTATAAAGGAAATTCCTAAAAAATGAAAAGGAGGAAAATGAAGAGATAGAAGACTACTAGAATAAACAAATGTTAATAAACAGAAATTAGGTAAAACAGTTCAACAAGAACTGAAACATATGGGATGGAATTAGCAACAAAGTGACCATCAGTATCTTGTTAAGAACAGTTTCAGTGGCACATTGTGATGAGCAGTGAATGGAAGGGGAGGAAGTGGAAAAGAAGAGGAGGTGGCAGAAGAAGCAAGTGTAGGGAACATATTTCCAGTTAGGGGAGGAGGGTGATTTATTGATCTATCATTTATTTATTAAGCCTGTAGAAATATTCATGTGAAGAAGCTAGCGGAGAGAACGAAGTAGAAGAAACGGGGGAGAGATGGGAAAATATTTCTAGGGAGCGGACAAGGCTGAAAGATGGTGAGACCCAGGGCACCAGAGGAAACGTTAGCAGCAGACGAGAAGAAAATTTTATTTTATTCTAATTTATTAATGTCATTACACAAACAATACATGAATGCATATTCAAACATATCGAACATTACAGTTAAAGCTAATGCACGCCACCAAGATACTGTTAACGGTTTGGTTAGTATCCTTCCAGACCTTCTCTATATATTTATATAATACACAAATACTTACATTAGTACACTATACAGTATTTGTGTGTGTGAATGTGTGTGGCACATGTTTTAACATTAATGGTATCATATGTATCACATGTATTGTCCTTTTTTCCCCCCAATTTTAAAAAACTTAACATTGCGTCCTAGAGATCTTTCCACATCAGTACACGTAGGACTCTCATTCTTTTTCATTGATACCTAGTATTTTAGAATTTATCCATATTCCATCCTCTTTATGGGTATTTTTGCTTTTCTAATTTTATACTATTACAGGCAAAGGTACAATCGACATTATTGCACAAGCTATTTTGTGAACACCTGTGTTTCTTTAGGGTATATATTAAAAATGGAAATTGTTGGGTCACAGGGTATGTGAATTTTAAATTTTAGTGGCTACTACTCAATTGCCTTTAAAAACGGCCATGACAATTTGTATGCTCACCAGCAATGTAGGATTCCTGTTTTCCCACACCCTTACCAGCTCTTGATTTATATATATTTTTAATATTTGCCAATTGGATCTGAGATAGTTTCTTATGTTTTAAGTGTGTTTTCCTTATTTTGCTGAGGTTGAGCATCTCTTCATAACCTATTTGTAAAACTTTTTGTTTATGTGTGTGTTCACAGAGACAGGGTATATACAAGCTTTCAATTTCTAAAAAGGATATGCGACCAAAAAGTAGAAGACTCACTGCTAGTCTAGCTGGCACTAATTTATGTGAGAGATCCAAATTTATTTTTTTCCCAAATGGTCATGCTGTCCCAACAGTATTTGTTGAATAATTCATTCTTTTCCTACTGATTTGAAATGTCACTTTTACCATTTACTCAATATATATTTGTGTTCGTTTCTGGATTCTCAGATCTATCAGAGATTTATTTTTGGTATCAGGCACCTGAGTTGTCATTAACTTGGTTCATTGAATGGTAGCTGATTTTTCAGCCAAACAATGAGTGTGCTGCTTATGAGACAATAGACAATATAATTCATGACACATAAATCCTATTCTAGTTAAGTCTGATTTAAATTAGTTCCATTATCTACAAACTTAGAGTATTAAAAAATGTGTAAACTTCTTTCTCAGATTAGTTCCTCTTTTTGAGGGGATACCTCACAGGCTCAGTGTCAAGATGGGAGGCTTTTCACCAATTCCCTTCTTTCTAAAAGTATTATTGGATGTTAAAGGGTTTTGGTGATTTAAAGTTGTTTTCTGGCAATGTCAGTGTTTCACATGGAATGGCAATATTACTGTTGATTTATACGAACCTTTCATTTAACAAGTGACCTGAAGTTCACAAACTATGGATGACATGTACTCTGAATAAACAATTTGGCACTTCAGCTTTTACTTTTACAGTGGACTGTGAGCTCCTTGGAGGGCACAAATTATGTCCCATTGATCTTTCTATCCCCAAATATCTAGCATACGGTGTAGCATCTAAACTGAAACAGAACTGAATTACATTTAAATATTGTTTCCATAAAAAAATTTTTTTCTCAAAAACTTCACTTTTGGGGCTTTACAAAGTTATACATATTTTTCTGTGCATGCAAATCTGCCACCTGATCAAGCAATATATATTTATATATTTTACTTTTCAGTAGGAAAACTACAATTAGACACTGACCTGATATTCTTTCATGCCCAAGTGTGGGGAAAATGTTCCCTTGCTGTCCGTGGACTTCCTCAGGTATGATTTATCTATAGATGCGTTGCTTGCCTGTGAAATGATGGCAAGAACTGTGATCTGGAAAACATTTCGGATTGCTGTGGGCAAGAGTACTTTACAGTCGTTATATGGAAATATCACAGGCATGCAAAAGAATGAAACGAGCAGGTGGCCTCGACTTCCTTTATGGGAAAGTTACAGTGTGGCATTTAATGTGTTATTAAATGCAATTATTTTTATGATCCAAGTTAGCACACCTTTTCCTTCCCTCCTTCAAAGGGATTACTATGGTTTCTGTTGGCAATGTCTTTGTCAACTTAGTTTGGACCCATGACATTAGATGGTGGGAAAATTCCCCCAAACTGCCTAATCTGTCAGTTTCACTAGTTAGAAAAAAGAAAAATAATGCTAACTCACCATCCAGATATGTTCAACAAATTTAACGACCAAGTGGACTGTGCTAGTGCAAAATACAAGCTTCTTACTTTGCCATCACCAATCCCGATAGGCTTATTTTTCTTATTTGATGATTCCATTAAGAAAGAGCGAGAGCAAGGATGTCTATAAACTTTAACTTGCTTTGTGTAATGCCTCAGTTAACATTTTTCATTTGTAAACACAGCATTTCATACCAATTGCACTCCACAAAGGAAATAGTTACAATAGCACTTGTGTAGTAATCCTTCCACCTATAAAGGTAATACATGCATTTAAAGAACCTATCTGGCTATAGAAATTGTGACTTGGTATAGAGATATATGAGACAGGGACATATTCTGAGATGTCAAAAAGGGGTAAATACATCATTAAATAATAAACTATTAGTATTGCTAGAAAATAGAAAGATGGATTATTATAAGGCTTGAGGCAGAAGGTGGGAGAAAGGTCCAGTAGGGGACTTACAGAGAAGAAGCCTGCTGAATTATTTATGTTACAGAATGAAAGACTAAAGCCTAGCAAAACCTATTCTAACTTGGGTTGTCAGTAAATGCCATGGGGCCAGAACCCTTATTATCCTTTCCAGGGAGCAAGAAATAGCTTTTAGGAAAAGGCTTTGGAATCATGCTAATCCTAGCTACCATAAAAAGATTAAATTTAGTTTTTTAGGGCTGAATTTACAGAGGCATAAAGTGACTGCAAAGGCTCCTCTATTCCCTCCCTAGTCTTGTTAAATTCTTGAAATTCCTTTAACAGGAAACAAAGACTTTCATTTCATAGAGATACAGGAGTACTTCAAAAAGTTTGTGGAAAAGGAGAATTAAAAGATAATATGAATCTTTCCATGAACTTTTGAAGACCACTCATATATGGTTGTATGAAGGAAAAGACCACCCAGACTTTCCAGGATGAGTTGGGACTCTTTGATCTTTCCTTAGAGAGGAAAGAAAACAGGACACCTGTTCTTGGAAATGGAATATTCATCGTGGAAGAAACAATGGCACAGAAAGACCCAAGAGAAACTTCACTTGTGAGCTTCACAAAATTGCCTATGAAGTTTTTGCCTTTTCAGCACTTTTTTTCTGGATTATTGTTGTCCTTCCTAAGTTATTTCTCAGCCTTGTTTTAGCTCCCCAATCTACCTCTCATCTGCCATGGAATTGTGCACAATATCCAGCACAATTTGAGAATGACATCCAACTGCTTAAAATCCTTCAGTAAATTATTTTTGCTTTCTGAATAGACGCCAAACTATTAAGGTCAGTGGGGCAGTCATTGCCTGCCTGTCTTCAGAGAAATTCTGTGAGCTGCCCTAAGGAGCCTTGTTTATGCTCTCCTTTAAGCCTTTGAGTTTTGTGCTTTAGAATGCTCTTCCCCTTGGCTAACAATTCTTGTTGTGACTTTCAAGACTCAAGTGTCTCCGCCTTGAGAAACCTACCTTGACAAAGCCACACTTGACTTTATACATAAGTATTTCTTATTGCATTCTATCGGCTGGCTTACCTATATCCTCAAACTGTGAAATCTTGAGGCCTGGGCTTTGTCCCTTTAAAAGGACTGTGGATGAGAACTAAGTCTTGTCACAAAGTGCCTGCCACTGAGATGTAAAGCTTCCTTTAAAAATATGACTTCAGATCATCTTAAAAATGAGTCCAGAGTATTAGCTGATATTTTATTTCTGGTTCTAAAAGATAAATATCCATGAAGAACAGAGGTATTCTGGTTACTTTAATCTTACACTCAAGATGATTTTTTTTAAAAAGGTGCAAGTTACTAGGATTTGAAACTTGGAAAAATATCATCTCTGACCTGTGAAAATTACGAACAGCAGCAGTTGTGATCACCAACTGGGGGCTTGATAGTAAAGCATTCTTATTTCAATACTTCTACTTTGCTCTGAACATTAGAAATAGAATTGGAAAAATCTAGCCACTCTGAACATTCAAGTTAAAGTAACTGTATATTTAATACCTCCCACCTGCTACTTTTTGTGTAAGCTGTGAGATCACACTGAAACTACATAAAATAAACTTTCTTTGGGGAAGTTAGGTTTGAGTTGTAGACATATTACCATATCAGAAAATTTTCTACCTATGATTTCCTGGTTGGCCAAATTAAACCAACAGAAAGCTTATGTGGCACCTTGGTCTATGGGTATTGCAATGAGAAAAAGATAGATGGCATTCCTATAAGGCTGAGTCCCCAAACTGTGATCTCAATCAGTTAATATTCCAGCTCTTTGGAGCAGAAGACCCTAAATCTCCAAGGTAAAGCTGAAAGTTACTTAAGATCCTAATGTTTCCTAATACAATATATCTGATGCCAAAATGTGTAATATCTTTCCCGCTTTTAAGTTTGTTGCTGACTTTGGAGTGGGGGTGTGCCTCATGGGAGTGGTTTGGATGGAACGGTTTCTTTCCACAGCTTTTCTTTGGGGGAAGGGGGTGTGTATGGGGAGTTTGTGTTCTAAGGGGGAGGGGGTAACGGGAGAGGACAGGCACTACAGTAATTTTGTGTTTTTGAACACTGCACCATGAGTTGCGTACTTTCTCATGTCATTAAACTGAAAAGTTTATTAATCTTTAAGGCTCTTGATACATATTGCCAAATTACCTTCTAGAAGTACACAGGAAAGCCCGCCTTTCTACATTAAGTCCTGCTACTTAAAAGACACATAACAATTTGTTAGAAATATTAATTTGCATTTCTTAGGTTACTAGAGGTTGAACCTTTAGAAACTTTAGAAGCTTTATTTCTTCTGTGAACTATCCATGTTTTTCTCCTTTTCTATTGTTCTTTAAAAACGTAGAAATAGTAATAGTTGCTGTTAGTTACCATTATAACCTTAACATATTAACCACTTCCTTAGTGACTATTACTTTTTCTATCCCCAGAATCAAAATTTATCTCTTATCTTCACAAAAATTCCAACCCTTTCTAATACTAGTTTTTCTTCACATGTATTACATCACTGTATTAGCACTGGAGAAGCATACCAGCGAACCTCTTGTTTAACATTCCAACAGCAGAGTTGCACATTCTATCTCACCTATGTGGCTCTACTTAGAATCTTACTCCATCCACATAGTTTTCTTACTCATGTCTACGTACTTAGTTCCTTTAATTATTTCTAATGTTATTAGCATTCAAATTTTGTTCACTGAATATATTCTGCAGCACTAGAATATAAAATATTTGGTAATCCCATGTACACCCCGATTTTATGCCTCTTGTTTGTGGCTAATCTCATTAAGATTTTATTTCATATAGATAAAGAATACTTACTTATCCTCTTTTAACATGGAGAGCTAACTACTGGTTCTCAACTCCTGATTTGCTAGCTGGCTACAGATACACCACAACATGTTAATTTCTACAGGCACCTTTCTGAATTCAAGTAAGAGTTTTGGTAGACAAGGATTTTCTATTTAAGTATCATTAACATAATATGAACACTGAGTACAAATATTGCTCACCATTCTTGCATTCTTTAAATTTTTACTTTGAAAATTTAAGAACTATCATTGTCATTAATAACATAGCTCTTCATTTAAAGAACTGTTGAAAATACAAATCTAGTCAAATTTTGAACACATAAAGAGCCAAATATTTCAACAAAACTGCAGTTTAATTTCAGAAAATGTGTTAAAATATATATTTATACATCAACTTCTGACATACACTTAATGTGTTAGTATACACAAAATGATGCTTTTTCTTGAAACTGTATTTATGAAATGTACATTTTAATTTAAATACTCAGTATACACTGCACTTAATCTGCATGTTGCATTTATTAAATACATTAAAATCTGCAATGTAACAAAACGTTTTCTGCATATGAAATTCAAAACACCATTTTAAATGAAAAGATGGCTCACTTCTTTTTTTTTTTTTTTTAATACAACTAGTGTATTGTACACTAGCTCAGCTCCACCATACTACCTGTTCGTTCTTTTTTATTTGACATTGTTCACAGACTAGTACATATTACAATAAGAGTGCTGGATAAAAATATGAGGTACGAAAGTGGTTCAAAGATTATAGGTCATGCAGATCATGCTAGACAGCAAAGAAAATTGTGACCGAGAAAACACTAAATAAAAATACATAAAGAATGTGCATTATATATTAAAAAAACAAACAAACAAAAACCCCAAAAAACCACAACAACTCCATTACACAGCTTTGCTTCTTTGGTTACAAAGTAGGTTGAACAATTTCACAGCTTTTTATTCCCACCCGAAAAAAAAGTCATACGAAATGTTGAAAAGCAGAGGAATTGTGGCAATTTCTCTATTAGAAAGTAGAAACAAATGAACAAAGTTTTCTTCATCAAAATAGCCCAATTATTTATTATATCACAATAACTGGTGACTACCTGTACAGTTGCACTATGTTCTTCATACTTACACTATACAAAATTTACATTCAAGCTGGGTCTTTACTACTAAAAATAAATACCAAAGGTAAATTGCCATTAGTGTTAGAAATATGCCAGGATTCTCTTGTTCAATTATTGCCTAAACATTTTATCTATTAAATGCAATCCTGTCTGTCAATTCCTTTACTGATAATTATAATTATTCAAAAAAATTAAAAAAATTCTGTGACATTGTTCATGTACATTATGAAAATAGCAGCCCTGTAATAAATAAAACACAAATAAATGAAAACTTATGTAGGCAAATGTTACTGATATTGAAAGAAAAGTGGCTCTTTAGATGAACTGTTATTTATAATGTGATAGGAAGGCTCAGGGTAAATCCATGGGTAGTAGGAAACATGGGAGAGCCACCAAAACTCTTTAAAGACCCTACTCATGTGCACCAGGTAAAATGCAGACTTTGCTCACTTTAATAAACCCCATCTGTTATTCTCCTTGTGTACTGATGATATAGAACTGGACAACAACAGCGCTGCATGACATCTCAGAGGAAAAGCTCTTGTAGAATGATTGTCTAATACTGAAAAGGCCAAACACAAAATTGAAGCATGGCTACTTGCTTTCGTATAAAGTGGAAAGAACACCAGTGGCACACAAGGATAGATTGCTTTCAGTTTTTTTCTTAATGAGGCTTAAGAAAGCTTTATGCTGAGGAGACATTCGGCTGCTGAGGAGGTTGCGTTGGCTGCGGAGGCTGTGCTATCACTGCTTGCTGTTGAGAAGTGCTACCAGGATTGGCCTGTTGGGCTGGGAGTTGGGATAACTGATCATTGTTTGAAAGAGATTTTAACAGTGCATTTTCTCGTTCAAGTAAAGAGTTTCTTTCAACTAATTCTTTTATTTGTTCCTTTAGAACTTCCACTTCTTCTCTTACTGCATACATCAAATGGCTTTTCACCAGATCCTGTAAAAAATAAAATTGGGAATGTCAAAAAGAGTGAAAGGGAAAGGTGAAGCTATTTGGTGCTAGCCTTCTTGGTGCCTTACAAACACAAAGTGTTTCTATATTAGTTTTCCTGGTGTTGCTTTTAATGGTTCTGCTACATCTTAGGAGATGGGGTGAAAAGAATACAGTTCCTAACTAGAGCAGCAAGCCCAAGATTTTCTTTTCAAAGTTTGGAATGATTTTCAAAAATACTAGCTCCCTAACTTGTCAATTATAAGCTTAGAATAAAAAAAAAGTTAAAATCAATGATTAGATGTCACATTAAGAGAACAAAGCAATAAATATTCCAGTGGAATGCTGTTTGATATTAAACTAGTCATAGTACAGCTTTAGAGATAAAGTGACCTGTAATTTCCAACTTTTAAATCTTAGGATTTATTTTTTAATAGTTTGAGACTAACAGTCCTTATTTATAGCTTATAGGCAGTTTTACTAAACTTGAGTAAAAATATTTTGTATAATATGTACAGAATATCTTTAAGGAAACAAAAAATTTACGGCAATAGCAGAAATCGGAACCAAAACCAAGCCTATTTATTAAAGTTCAGTAAAACTGGCTGTGAATGGGCCGGCCCGGTGGCGCACTGGATAAGTGCGCTGCTTGGGAAGCGCAGCGGCGCTCCCGCCCGAGGGTTCGGATCCCACATACAGACCGGTTCCTGCTCACTGGCTGAGCGAGGCGCGGGGGCAACACCGAGGGTTGCAATCCTGTTGCCGGTCCCCGGTCCGGTACGGGGGCAACACTGAGGGTTGCGATCCGTTGCCGGACACGGAAAAAGACAAAAAGACAAAAAAAAAACCAAAAAAAACTGGCTGTGAATGACCAAAGGATGACCAAGATTTCCAGCTGAAGTTTTCACTTTAATATTCTTTTGTCCCTAAACTATTTTCAATGTTGAAATATTTTGGGAATGTGTTACATTTAATTATGTATGCCCCCCCCATGACCCTATATCAATGTTAATGCATGAAATGTGAAATGTTCAAATGGGAGAAATATTTACTGAATTGGTATTTCCAGACATAAAACTCCCAATGTCCTAGCATCTGCAAGTAAATTTCATCAAAAAATACAATTTCATCATCTCTGATTTAAAGAAATTAGGTGTCTGTTCTAGAACTGATAAAAATCAAGTGCATACAACCAACAATTTATGAAACGAAAGGACTATAAACTTTTACTTACCATTGCTTGTTCTATTTTGTTGTCAATGGCTACACCACCTCCCCCAGATGCACTGGAAAAAATTAGAATATTTCATTAAATTATTCTAAAAAACCAAACCTCCCTTCCAACTCTTAAAATAATGTGAAAGACATTTGTGCTTTACTTAAAATCAAATACAATAATATCAAATTGTTTATTAAGTCTATTCTCACAATTTCAGTAGAGCTCTCATTTTTAAAATGAGGGTTTTGGTAAACAGATGACTTCTAAAAATCCTTTGTAGTTCCAATGTTTTTAATGTGCCTAAGATATACATATGCTACTTTAAAAGTAACTTCCAATTCTACTCAGGATTTCTCAATTCAGTGGTCTTAAAAGGATATATTTTGAAAGAGCAGTGCTCTCTCCATCTCTCTCAAACTTTTCATTAACCAACTATATATTCTAACTGGCTTTCATGTGGAAATCCCAGTGATTCTTTACTGTATTAAAATTCAGATGATCACGGTGTTATAACACCAAGGTCAAGGGTTTGAATCCCCTTACTGGCCAGCCATCAAAAAAAATAGTAGTGATAAAAAAATTCACACAATGAATTTTCTTCTATAAATTTTATATTTTAATAACTGGTTTAAAAATTTTTAGAACTGGCTTGTAAAAATGATTCAGACGGCTTTTGGGCAGGGTTGGTTAACAAGGAACTCAACATTTTAGCAGACCAGCATGCTTTGATTGTAGGTTACCTGCTGGCAAAAATCACCTAATAAGGTATGCGGTTTAGACCAGTTTTTCCTGGAAATAATTGAAAGTAGTCTAGCCAGTAAGTACATCCCAAGTTCAAATATCACCTTAGCATTTGTATGACAATGACACAGAAGGTTGAATAATTGTCCTCTTTGGTGATTTATATTCTTCCATGTACTTAAAAAGTAAGAGTAGCAAGAATCTATATTCTCTTGATATTTTTGTAAATTTTTAAAAAGTTACTAGTTTTTAAAAAAATTACTCTTGTAAAGAAAAATTTGATATTTTAATCTACTTTATCAATACAAAAAGGTTTTTAAGATAACTTTTATATAAAATGTTACTAAATATTCTTCATAAAGTATACCCCATCTGAGAAGATTTTGGTGCTAAAATACCTGAAGATTATTTTACTTTAGTGTGGACCCTTAATGTTCTATCAGACTGAGGTTCAGTATACCCTGTTTGATGTAGTTATGCCTTTTATACTGTAATCCAAGTAGACCTGGTTATAATCGTAGTTCTGCTACTCACTGCCTGTGTGACCATCAGCATACCACCTATTTAACTTCCCTGGAGGGGTTTCTGTTAATGCCTCAATGGACTTCCCACTTTTAAATCCTTGAAACTCAATCAATACATCAAAAACACTACGTCTGTTTATTTGTGCATTAACCATATTGATTACCATAATATGTCCCTTCTTGCTGCTGGCATTTCTAAGATGAAAAGGAGATCTGTCTACCTAATATCTGGAAAGGATATATATAGACCATTAGTAAATACTTTATACATGTTGGGCTTTAAATACTTGTAGAGAGCTGTGCAAAGCAAAGTATGACTATATGTAACTATAAACTACAGAACAACCGCATAAATCATGTGGCTTTAGTGTAAAGTTCACTGCCAGATACTATGTAAATATATACCTGTAGATATATTCACCACAAATATCAACCCCAACTTGGCAAAAAAGATAGTGATAGGTATTTAGATTAGTTTGCTTGAGATTCCTAGATTATACTTTCTATATTTTTATGTCAAGGAAAGAGTGAATTTCTTTAAAAGTCATTTCATGACAAATACATTCAACTCCTTCAACACGTCTGCTTTAAACGGAACACCTTAGCTGCTAACTTTAATAGTTTTAAATATTAATAAGCAGTCAGGAGAAAGAAAAAACCCTTAAAAAGTGTTTATTGCTTCATTTTATTTGATAATTAAAATCAGTCAGCCAGTTTTAAAATCATTGCTGTAGCTAAGGAATAATAACTGGCATACTATTCCTTGAATGCTGATCTAAAAACCTCTTGTCCTGACTCAGGCCTTTTTTACAGCAGCAACAGAGAAAACGGCAAGGTTTGCAAGGTATAAACGGATCATGTTGAAGATATGTATCCCTTAAAAGCTACTGATATTTCAACTTCGTTGAGCATTGTACTTTAACAGAATTAAATCAGTCAGAGACACAATAACTATCACTACAGTGACCTCTGACTATTTTGCAGGCTGTTTTTCAAGAATTCCATAACCTACTGCAGTGGTCTCAAACTTTGCTACGCACTAGTGTCATCTGAAGGTCTTGTTAAAACACGGATTGTTAGGGGGCCGGCCCGGTGGCGCACTGCTACAGTGTGCCGCTTGGGAGTGCGACGGTGCTCCCGCCGAGGGTTCGGATCCCACATACAGACGGGTTCCCGCTCACTGGCTGAGCGAGGTGCGGGCGCAGCACCGAGGGTTGCGATCCCGTTGCCGGTCCCGGTCCAGTATGGGCGCGACACTGAGGGTTGCGATCCGTTGCCGGACACGAAAAAAGACAAAAAAACAAAACAAAACAAAACAAAAACACGGATTGTTAGGCTCTACCTCGGAGTTTCTGATTTAGTAAGTATAAGGATGGGGCCCAGGAATCTGCATTTCCAGCAATTTCTCAGATGATGCTGATTCTGCTGTCCAATCACTGGCTTACAGAGATGAAAGTTATAGGAGAAAGAATTTTTAAAATCTAATTATATTTTAAAAACTTCTTTTGCCTGGTATACAAAATTCGTGACCCTGACTTCTGCATTATATGGTCTCTTTTCCTCTAAAACTCCGTCTGATCTTACGTAACTATTTGTAGCCTGTGGAACATATGTTCTCTCAGGTTTTCTTGGCTTGCAGAAACTTCTCCCTCATCTGGAAATGCTCACAGTTCCAATGCTTCTGGCTATCTTTCACTCATTCCTTAAGATGCTCCAGTGTCATCTCTTCTATGATGCCTTCTGATTTCCTAAGGTAGAGCCAATTACTCCATCTTTCCTATGATCCACCAATCTTCGCAAACTTTTTATAGTGCAGGAAGGCAGAATAGCAAATTCTGGCTCCTCGATATACTCAACTGTGTAAACTCTGGGAAATTATTTAACCTTGTTAGACTTCAGTTTTTTCATTTAAAATAAGGATTATAAGTCCTTATTCATAAAACTCCTGTGAGGATTAAGTAAGTTTTAAATACATGTCATAGTACCTGGCACTCTGAGCACTCAATACATGACAGTAATTATTTTCATTATTGTAATAACCACTGTTGATCCTATTAGACTGAGCTCCTGAGGAAGGTTCCATATCATCTTCACCTCTGTAAAGTGAACACAGTGCTTGGCACAAAGGAACTCAAATGCATACTGATAGTAATTAGATGGGAAGCAATTACAGTTTTTTGAGCTCAGATAATCAGTAGTTCTCTAAGTACAGTCCCAACCAGAAGTATCAGCATCACCTGGGAACTTGTCAGAAATGTAAATATTTGGACCCACACAAGACCTACCGAATTAGATATTCTTGGGGTGGTGCCAGGTAATCTAGTTTAATAAACCCTCCAATGATTCTGATAGAAACTAAAGTTTGAGAACCACCGCTTTAAATAGCCAGATTTACAATTTACAATAAAGATACCAATATGGTAATCTTGAGCAAATAAGGGTATTCTATTTCAAGATCCCAGAACATGGTTTACAAATACTGTTTCAATGAGGGTAACAAGATGTTTTCTACTGTATTCAAAATCAACATAATGATACGGCTCTCATTTAAAATGAGAAAGAACAACTGAAGTAGAATAAATTATCTTCCTTCAGGTTTGCTTCCTTCACCTAATGTTATAGTATTATACCTTGTTTTCTTTTTTATTCACTACATTATATTTTGATGGGTTACCAGTTTCTGAACTTAAGCTCCCTAAAGGAAGGCTTCCTGTCTTTCTTTTTTGTATTATCAGTACAAAGTATACAGATCTGGTTACAATCAGGTACTGCATAATAGTGGTAGTATGAATAAATTATATACTTCAGATTAAGTTAATTTTAAACCAAGTGTTATAATTACTGCCGTGGAAGTATGGGAAAAATGAAGAGCTTCGGGCCGGCCCGGTGGCGCACCAAGGGTTCGGATCCCACATATAGACCAGCCGCTCACTGGCTGAGCGAGGTGCGGGCGCAACACTGAGGGTTGCGATCCCGTTGCCGGTCCTGGTCCGGTACGGGCGCGACACTGAGGGTTGCGATCCGATGCCAGTCACGAAAAAAGACAAAAAGGAAAAAAAAAAAAAAATGAAGAGCTTAGAATCTTCCTTTTTAAACTGTTATGGTAAATAATAAGTGCTAAATAAAATCAAAGGATAATTTTTAAAAAGAAAGAAACTTTCTGTTTACTACAGGTCACTTTTAAAAATAAAATCAAACCTTGATTGGCATTTACAGATGAATTAAAAATGGTGGATATAGAAGGAATAAACAGAAATTTAGAACTGTGGAAAGAAAGCAAAAATGACTATATTATTTTCTATATGATAAATTTTTATTTACTGGAATTGCCACCCCTAAAGAGCAAAATGAACTTAAATTTAGTGTTTAAATAAAGCCAATTACAAAACACATTCACAGGAAAAGTAAAACTTAAAGTATCAATGCTACAGTAAGATGGCTTGGCTTTCCGTACTGTTCATCTTTTAATTCATTCTACCCGGCTCCACACCACAGCTTTTCCTCCCAGGTCTCCTTATTCTTATCACAAGAGATTACTTGCAACCTCACCATGAAGAAAAGAGGCCATATAAGAATCTCCAACTTCACAAGGGAAAAACCAGTGAGGCAAAGGTAATCTAACCTGATCTCACATTAAAAAAAAAAACTGTATGAGAAATCAACTTTTTTCTTTATCTGTAGTGATGTGGATAGAGGCATCATGGCTACTGTCTAAAATAAAATTAGTGCAAATTTCTTCACTTTTTCAAAGTGGACACATTCTGACAACTTTGTCTTTCTTCTGTCCTCCCCTTTACATAAATGCTAATTTACAAAGCAATAAGGTAGAGAAAAAGAACACTTAATGGCTGTCCAATTTATGATAGGTAACACACATTATCTTAGTCTTTACAACAAGCCTCAGCAATATTCTCATTTTACAGTTTAGGAAACTGAGGACAAGTAACTTGCTCAAAGACACAATATTAGGAAAAGAATTCAAACCTAGACCTAATGTCAAAATACATGCTTTCTCTTCCATAACAGTAAGACGGTCAAAGAAAGCAAGCAACTATTTATAATGAGCTAAAATAAATCCAGAGTTGTGTATATTATGAAGAATGCTTTAACTAAGTACCAAATGTTAGTTATGAAACCACAAGCACAGATCCAAAGATTAAACTATGTTCATAATATGCCATTTATCTTATCTAGCACATTCCTAGTAGAGGTTCAGCTCTGAGAATAAGGGAGGTAACTTCTTGGAAAAAGCACTTGTTCAGTGATCTTTAGACAGCCAGTATAGTTTACCTATTCACTAAGAACTAAAATGTTCTTTTGGTTTGTTAGAAAGCTAAAGATAACTTAAAATTATATGCATCTATAAGTAGAATACTGTTTAAAAAAAATTACCTTGCTTTTACTCCAAGACCCTTCTAATTTTCTGTGTTGAGTCACAATCACAATTATAAACCCACTAAAGGAACTCCCCGAATTACAGAATCAGATCTTTCATATTTAAGAACTCTTTTGAGTTGGTAAATCTAATACACTTCATGCTAAAGTCCCCTTCCCCAAATTAGGTAAAACTGATTTTTTTGTAAACTCACAAGTAGAAGGAAGCTACAACCTTTCCTGGAGGTCAGTCCTCAGCGTTCATATACTGTTTCCAGTCAATCACCTACCACCTTCATTAACCTTACCCTCACTTCCCAAAATAAGCACTATAAGACCACTGTTACTACTAAAATGCACTAATTCTAACTTGAGTAACATTTTGCCTGTCCTCTAAAAAATGTGTTGCTTTAGAAAGAAAATTAAGAAAATATAAATTACTGATTGCAAAAGAATGACCTAATAAATCTATAGTTCAACAAGCCTGTGAAGGCTGAATATAATTTTAAAAATCTACCACTCTTCTATGAGGACTAAACACATATTTACTGCTTACCAGTTAAGAACAAATAATTCTCTTTTCAAAAGAGCCTAAATAGGTAAAATTCATGTAGACTCTGGCCAAATGCAAATCTCTATGGTTAAGATTAAAATATTAGACGAAGATTTTAAAGCTATTATTCATCCTGAGGAAGCACAGAAAATGGCTACTTCCAAAACCGTAATTATTTTCTCAAATAACCAGCCTTACTTTACCAACGAACTGTTAAAAACCTGGCTAAATATAAACACGATTGCTATTTATTATTAGCACCTTCTACAAAAATTTTGCTCACCAATGCTCTCTGCATATTTTACATTCACTTAGTTAATTTTAGATCAAATTCCTAGCCAGAAAAATATGTTTGAAAAGAGGAAGAAAGGATATATGCTGGGGATTGTACCAATGTCCATTTCCTGGGTTTTATATTGTACTATTAGTCATAGAAGATGTTATCATTTGGGGAAACTAGGTGAAGGGTACATAGGACCTCCCTATACTTTCTTTTTTTTGTAATTTCTTGTGAATCTATAATTATTTCAAAATAAACATTAAAAAAAAAAAAAAAAAGACATAGGGGCTGGCTGTTTAGCTCAGTTGGTTAGAGCATGGTGCTGATAAAACCAAGGTCCAGGTTTGATCTCTGTACCAGCCAGCTGCCAAAAAAATAAACCAAACTAAAATTAAAATTAGAAAAAGATACATGCATATGGTAAAAAAATAAATTCAGACAGTATACATAAAAAAGTATACAATCAATACAAAGTCCCTCTCCTACCTCAGACCCCCTTTGTCCCAAGTCAACAATATCATTTGTATTAAGGACTTTTAAAAAGGAAGAATTTCTTTAATACTTTCAAGTGTGGGATGCCTAACTGTATGTCTGAAAATATAGAAAAATCAAAAACTTCTTCAATAATTTCCCTAAAATATAAAGTACTTCTAGAAATCTGTAAGACCAGAAGCCCAGTAGAAAAATGGGGAAGGGCCGGCCCGGTGGCGCACTGGATAGTGTGCCGCTTGGGAAGCGCGGCGGCGCTCCCGTCCGAGGGTTCGGATCCCATGTACAGACCGGCTCCCGCTCACTGGCTGAGCGAGGCGCGGGAGCAACGCCGAGGCTTGCGATCCCGTCGCCGGTCCCCGGTCCGGTACGGGGGCAACACTGAGGGTTGCGATCCGTTGCCGGACACGGAAAAAAGACAAAAAGACAAAAAAAAAAAAGAAAAATGGGGAAAATTCACATTAACAGTTCACAAGACATGAAAAAATACTCAACATCTCAATCATAATAAAAATACTGATTAAACTATAATGAAATACCATTTTCCAACAGAGACTTCTCTCCTTCTCCCTCTTTTATTTATTCTCTTTGAGCCAGCAATCCCACACCTGGGAATTTATCCTACAGATATTTTATATACATAGGAAATAATGTATTTACAAGGCTACTCATAACAGCACTGTCTATAACAGAAAGGCTTCTATCAATAGGGAACTGGTCAAATAAATCATGGTATAGACACCCATTCAATTGAATAGTATGCATTTATAAAAACCACAAAGATGCTTTTCTATGTATTGAAATGGGAACAATGCACCCTGGAGATCTTTAAAAGTAAAAGTACAGATGTGTACACAATATATTATCATTACATGAAGGGGGATAATATATATTGCATTTGCTTGTATATACAAAAACTGTGAAATGGTACACACACAAAGAAAGTACTTATTTGATTGGGAGGGCAGGCAGATGGGGACAGAGATGGAAGCAAGACTACTTTCAGTACACTTTGGAAACTACTGAAAAACACATTCCAAAATGAAAATGACTCATGAAGGAGTTATTACCCTGTACAGTGTGAACTCAAGACATGAACAAATGGCAGACAGGAAAAGTTACAACAGGAGACAGGAGAAGGAAGAAAACAGGGAAGATGTGCCAACTCCACTTTCTCTAGGAAATATTTCATTCTGCAAGATAAGGATATATTCAACATACAAAACAACAATGAACCAAAGTGATATTTGTAAATTGTATAATTCATTTCTTTGGTTTAGGGTGAATTATAACCACCTAAGAATATGGTATAAATAATGTACTCCCAATACAGCTATTTCTGTTTATTCAAAGTAAATCTTGATTCAGTAAATGGTAAAAATTTGTGGTAAACCTCTATGATACAATAGGCTACAAAAAACTTATACAATAAAAATGTTACGTTAAAAATGCATTCCAGGACTTGCCAGTTAGCTCAGCTGGTTAGAACGCCACCTTGTAACACCAAAGTCAAGGGTTTGGATCCCCTTACCAGCCAGTCTCCAAAAAATAAAAATAAAAATGCATTCCAGAGAAGGTACAGAAAAGATTACATTACTTTCTTTTTCCAGATCTCTTTACATTTCCATGTTAAGGTATTTGGGGGGGCGGATTTTAGTATTTGCTAGTAAAATTCTGAGGTTGATTTTTCTTGTGAAGCTAGTCTAAGACTTAATTTAAAAACTAGCTGAACTAAAATTCTTTCTATTAAAACACTCAAAACAGAAGATATAAAAATTTAGTCTGGAAAAATTGAAGACCGATACAAAAGTGAAAATGCAAAGCAACTTCACTTTTACAATCCAAATATTCCAAATAAACTAAGGAAGTTTACTATCCTATTATTTCAAGTAAAGTACTTAAATGTTATAAGAAAATGAAATCATATCTACTTAAGATAAATGAGTTTATGTACTAGCTAGTTATTCCTTATTAAACTAACATTAGGCAAGGTTTGACAGGATGAACTTTATTTCCTTCCTCTGAGTCAGACTGAAATAAGAAAGGGTGTGAGAAAGGGGTAGGAGGAGGGTGGCATTTTCCCCAGTGTTGGAATGCTTACATTTAGATCAGGCTCTCTTGGAAGAGATTTCATTGTATGTTTACATAGAAGAAACTAAGTAATTTCATGACAGCATATTACTGGGGAATGAAGGATTCATATCAAGGAATTTAAGTCCAAACTAAACATTTGACACTATAGTGCTGGCAACTTTAAATTATTTCCTGGCGACTGGTAAAATAGAACATGACTGACAATTACCTAGACTTAGATGTACATTGTTACCTCAGTAAGGACCCTCTTAAAAAGTACAAAATTTAAATACAAAAGGAGATTAAATCCAATAAAAATTCTAAACATGAATGAAGATATTAAAAACATAAGATTCCTTCTCCACTTCTGCTGCTTCACTTAACTAAGCTTTAACAGATGTGTGCAAGCGTGCACACAATACGTGTTCAAATGATTTCAGCTGGGTTAGGAAAAGGATTAAAAATTAAGAAAAAGCCTTCTGGAGAAAGGACTATGTTTAACAGCCATTTTATAGTAGAGATCAATCTTCCTTTAAAAGGCTAACAGCATTCCTTTCCTCGGCTGAGAGGGAATAATAGCACTTTCACCATGTAAGTGCTACTTACATGGGAAATTTTCATGATGTAATTATATGAAAATGAACAAAATTGAAGAAAGAACACAATAGAAAAGAAGGTTGAGGGAAATAAACACAAAAACGTAAAACTTTAATATTAGTGTTCATTTCAGAAACCAATAAGTTTTTGCCCAGCAGTGGAACATAAATGTATTTCAAATAGTTCACAGAAAAATAGAATTGAAAGATAGTATGAATTTTTCTGTGAACTTTTTGACGTACCCTTGTATTACAAAAACAACCTTAATTTTTATCCCATGAGTGAAAGAAAAAACAAAAAAACCTTATTGATACAGCTAAATCATCTAACATTTCTAAAACTCAGAATTCTTCATAAATGACACAAAAATGCCCCCTGCCCCCCAAAATCAGTAACTAGCTTACTAACAAAGGGACTTTACATTTATTTCTAATCTTAACCCTTACATCCCCCTCTCAAATGTCTGCTCAAATTTTATTTTATTATTACTTTTTTAAAAATTAGATTTCAATTTTACTTTCTTTTTGTCTGCTCAAATTTTAAATTAGATATCTTTAACTCCTGGAGACCCTCCACGGTTTACTCCCACTCTATTTGCTCCTACTCTTTTCTCACTGTCTGAATACGTCTGTGGAAACTCTACCATTCTTTTACAGTTTTCAGCTTAAATGTTTTCTATATTCTGTAAATACTTCTTTAATCCTTTCAGAAGTAACAGTATTATTAGCCATGCTCCACACTACCCTTATGGCACTAATCACATATGCTGTGTTTAACTTAAGTCTATCTCCTACCGGACAAAAGTCTTATGTGCTATATATACAAAATCTTCCACAAGGCTAGTAGCCATCTATTAAAGAATACATGTGCTGTAGAAGTCTGGTCACAAACTGTATACTTGGAATTTGAGTCCTAAGTATGTCACTTGCCTCTCTGACACAAGCCTCTTTCTCTAGCTAGAAAATGAAGCAGCTGTATTAGATCACCTCCAATGCCATTTCCTGCACTTAATGGAAAAACTGATTCTCTACACAGCAGTCCTTGGTATCTAGTGAACGTGGATAATACTATCATTTTAACTACAGTCAAAACAAATAATTGAGGAAATATTCCTTAATCTCATTCCGCATTTTCAGTCTGAAGCTAAACTTGCCATATGTTCTCACTGCCTAATGTCTAATACACATTTAGGTAATCCAAATCCTTTGGAGGAAATAGGTTATAAATCCCGAACAAACTTCACCTCTTATTTCCTATATAGCCAAATCTCAGTAACATTTACTTTTCTAGATGACAGGTTTGTAAAAAATGACAAATTCCACTCTGTGTTCTCTACACAATGGTCAACATCTAAATAATACTTGTTAGAAGAATATGAAATTGGGCAGTATCCATCACTGGGAAGATCAGTGGATCACTATGTGTTATAGCTTGACCTCTCCTCAATTTGCTGTGTCCTGAGGCAAATTACTCTCATTGGGGTTTTTTCCTTCATCAATTAGTTTCAGACTTTTATGGAACTTAGTGTAAGTACTTGAATATTGTGGTTTTTTTTTTTTTTTTTTTTTTTGGGGATGGGGGGTGAAAAG